>NW_024104643.1:5477500-5655000 GCF_003945595.2 Pipra filicauda | reverse complement strand
CAATGAACTAAAACATTGCATTAAGCCAAGAATAAAGTTAAAAATTAAATTGGCTTAGAAAGATCTAGTGTAGTGGTTTATGCACTAAGAACGCTGTAAATTTGGTCATTTAATATCATTCTCTTTACCTCTGATATGCACATTAAAAGCAAACCAGGACTCATGGTAAAAAGTCAGAAGAAAAGGACAGAGCTGAACTTTATATGCTTATGTCTTTTTAAACACACAGTATTAATTGGGAGGTTTTATTTATTGTATAGTTATTCTCACTGTCTGTTTTTCAGGTGGTATGAATACCCTGAGACATGAAATATAACAAGGTCTGTTGCAGATTAAAACAGGATCCAATAAAGAAGACGTATTCAAAAATATAATACTGCCCCTTCAAATCAATAAATAAAGACAAGCATTTCATACACTAATGCATATATCTATGACCATTATAAATTAGTTGCTTGCCAGAAAATACACTTCTTAGCACAAGTGCCATTATTTAAAGTTGTCTGTTTAATGCACACTTAGTATATTTTCTCATCCAAAGCTGCACTGCATAATTAGACAACATCCATTCTTAAAAACTAAAGTAGATGCCAAAAATGTAATACATAAAGCATGACGTTTTACGAATTTACATCTTCAAAAGTTATGCGTGTTTCAGACAGAAAAAAATTACAAAAAGATCACTATATTATAATGGCCCGGGTTTCATCTTAGCTTGCTCCATCTGTCGACTGGCAGTAATGTAAGTTATAATGCACTTATTCTTATTCAACTTCAGTGAATGGGTATTTTCCAGGGTAGTTCTATTAAGTGGACAACTAGATAGGTGTCTTAATAGTTTGCTGAATTATGGTTGTTTAAGCCTCGGTTAGATCAATGGGTTGATTGCTGCTTCTTTTCCCAGAAGACATTTATTGTCTTCTAAGGTGAACTCAGATTTCTGTCTGTATTCCCAGCATGGATGGGTTTCTGGCAACCTCTTGGTCATATGCAGCATACTCTTACGTTTTCCACTTGGGACCCCTTGGGAGCGCTCTCTTACCCCCCATCCCACCCAGATGGGCAAGGGTGTCTGTCTCCTTCTGCCTTTTTTTGGCAGTATGGAGCAGCCAGGCTGGTGCCAGTTGCCTTGGTGAGAGTTGTGACAATTGCCTTGGTGTTCCATCACTGTCCTTCTCCTGTGCAACAAGTGACAACTGATCAATCAGAAAGAGAAAGAAAGTATGGACCTGCCGAGTAATGCATGGGGCCTACTTAGTGACAAAGGACATGGGAAAGGCTCAATTGCTTGATGTCTGCTTTGCCTGAGTTAATTGGCAAGGTCCACTCTCAGGGCTCCCAAGTACCTGTGGCTGGCAACAGTGCCTGGTAGAGGGAGGTACTGCCCATGGCAGAACTAGATCAGTCCATGAACCAGTTTTGTGGACCAGGCAAGTAGAAAACACTGGGATCGGCTGGGCATCTGACGTTCCTGAGGGAACAGGTCAGTCTTCCTGTGGGGAAGCTCTCTCTCTCATTTTTTAAGAGTTGTGGAGATCAATGAAATGGAGGAAGTTCTGGGAAACTACAAGTCAGTCAGATCCATGGCAGCCCCCAGTAAGATCATGGATCAAACCTCACAAACACCCATTGCCAAGTGCATGAGGAACAAAACAGTGAAACAACATGCTGGGGTTTTCCAAAGGCAAATTATGCCTGAAGTACAGGCACAATTATTATCTTTTATATTAAGATGACTGGCTTGGTAGATAAGGGGAAAGCAGTGGATGTCATCTACCCTGACTTTAGCATGGTCCTTGACACTGTCTCCATAGTGCCACTGTAGACAAAATGGAAAGATATAGACTGGAAGGAAGATTGCACAGTATGTAAAAAACTGTCCAGACTGTCCAGGCTTAAAAAAAAAAAATCACTGTTTTGAAGACCAGGTGGTGGATGGTTGCTGGTAGCATTCTTCAGGGACTGATACTGATCTCTGTGTTCTTTACTGTCATCATTAACAACCTAAGTGATGGAATGGGGTGGGATGAACCTTTGTTAAGATTCTGGATGACACCAAACTGGGGCAGGGGATTGTGGTGGTGGAGGCTTCCAGTGGAGACTGGGAGCAGGGTTTTCAGTCAGAGGAAAAATCAACAGACTGCAGAAAGGGACTTACAGAAACCTCAAGAAGTTCAAAAAAGGCAAATGCAAAGTCTTGCATCACGGCTGTAAAAACTGCAATGCTACAGGAGAGCAAGTGACTGGCCAGGGCAGTTCCAAAAAGGCATCTGTGAATCCTAGTGGATAAGTTCAATGTGAATCAGAGCAGTGGAGGCAAGCAGTAGCAGGATGAGTGTAGCTAGCAATTCAAAGGAAGTTATTTTTCCCTGCTGTTTAACCCTTGCGAGAGACTAGCTGAGTAGTGCCCAATTTTGTGGCTCAGTTGCACAAAAAAGACATAGACAATGTGGTGCAAGTCTGGCAGAGAACAGCTAGGCTTGCCAGGTCACATAAAGAGAGGCTGAGAGAACGGTACCGGATTGAGGGATGAATCTGTTTGATAACTCTACTACCTACCTGTCGAAAGTTATAGAGGAGGTGGAGCTACACTGTTCCCAGTGCAAGGACTGAAGGCAATGGAATCAAGCAGCAGCAATGAAAATTCAATGAAACACACAGTAAAAATTCTTCATAGTGAGACTGATCGAGCACTGCCCCAATTCGCCCAAGAGCTGTAAAACCTCCATCCTTGGAGACATTCAGAACGTGGCTGGACAATGTCTTGGGCAACTCTGACCTAGCATTTAAGCTGGTCTTGCTTTGAGCAAGAAGGCAGACTAGATGACCTCCTTAGATTCTTAATTGTACTGTGACTCCAATTGCTTAATATGGTTACTTCAGTCATCATTATTTAAAAGCTATCATGGAGAATAAATTCCTTGACTCCTGACCTGTCTCCTTTTTTTTTCTATTTCCTCTATGGTCTATGGCATTTTGGCTCTGCTTCTTGTCTCTCTGGCAAACAGCTTGGGCCTCTCAGCAGGTTTTGCATGATGCCACAGGACAGCAAAGGCTAGTGGGCTGTACAAGCTGGCCAGCATGCCAGGAGCCTTTGTGCTTCTGCCTGTTAATCACAAGGTGCTACTGAGGTGTGTGAGCTGGCCAGTGTGCCAAGAGCCTGTGCATCAGCCATACAAAGAGAAATGAGCTAGCAGCAGGCAGCAGCAGATTGGAGATATGTGTCCCAGTGCTGGCAGGGGCAAGGCCTGAACCACCCACGGCAATTAGTGAAGTCAAATCAGACGCAGAAGCAACCAGTTAGACCAGAGCTTGTTGTCTCACCTTCCTACTGGCCTAGTCACTCTCCATACACCCTGTCATGCAGGCATCTCATTTCTTACTGGGAGGTGAGTGAGAATCTCATTATGTCATATTGAATTATGTTCTGTTATATTATAATAATTGTATTTATTGTATATATTATATATAATATATTGTATTATATTAGTTACATTACGTCACATTACATCATGTTACGTGTTACTCTTGAGTCACTTTCCCACCCTAGAAGTCTCCATGCTGCCACCATGTTTTGCTCTTTGCAGGTGTCCATCCAGCCTGCAATATGGCTGAAGAGCTGAAAGAGGCTCACAATCCCCCCTTTCTTTCCTCTCATGCAGTACAACAGATGTCAATAAGCACCTGAAACTGCAAATGGGTGTCCTAGCCTCAGGAACCCAGGGAATGAGGTCAGACAAGAAACTATCTGTTGATAACCTGCTCTTTGCTCTTGCAGATGCCTTAATGTTGGAGGTGAGCAGTGCAGAATGGCAGAGCTGGGACTTTAGTAACTCTTACTTAAGGACAGATATCTGCTCATATCTGAGGCAGGGGGATCTCTGCCATGGTAAGTTCACCCCAGTAAATCAGCATGGTGCTGATTTCCAAACAGTTGGTCTCATTTACTGCATTCCTCTCTGCAAACTGAGTTTGTGCTAAGCTGTTGGAGCCCAGCTTCACTTTTCTCCAGCTGCTCATTTCCAAAAAATTATTGACATTGCCTCCAGCCCTTGGATGTTAGTGGTATTTTTGTTTTATGTCTTTCCTAACAAGTTGACACAACTTAACAATGTTGGTCTTGTCACCAGATTATTCTTCTAAATGAGACAGTTATTCACAGTGAGTCATTGAATATTTTACAACATGGTTACAGTAGCTGCTCCGACAGGTACCTGTGTATAGATGAGAGTGTACATACTGTCACAGCACTGTCAAATAGGAGATGTTGCTCTAGCTTTATTTATACAAACACTCACCCCCTCCTCTCCCTTGCTCACTGACTGCCCTTTAATTCTCACGGCACCATCTTTCCACCTTGTTACTTGGGTGGTGCACAGAGATAGCCCTACCACTACTGTATGCCTTGGGTTTCTTCAGGTTTTGGGGAAAAATATGTGTTATGAACATTATGCAAGTGGAGATGCGATCTATAGACATTTTGTTTCCTGGCAGACCAACGAGCTTTGGAAGAGGAATTCTTTCCTTCAGGTGGGGATGGCTCTGGAAATAAAGCTCTTCCAATTTTTCCCTTTTTGTTGTCTTACTTGATTTATTTTTCTTCTTCTTCTAAAGGACTTTATAGCCAAGAACAACCAGAATATCTGCTTATAAAACAGTTTGTGGTCATCTGGAAATAAAGACTTCTAGTGCCTGCTCCCTACCTGAGACCATCCCCAGGGGAATGAGTGCATGTGTTTGTGTAAGTCTACAATAACTCTCCAGTTTGCCCAGAGTGCAGGGAAGAAGAACCTAAGTGAAGCTCACCCCAGATTTTTGATACATGCTAGTGATCAGAAAGCCTAGTTTATTACCTGCACTATGTGGCAGAGCATCAGAACTGAACCACTTAGCTTCTTTGCAAGGTGTTTTCTCTCTTTTTTAATGTCTGTGATAATACCTGCTTCTCAGATATTGCACTGGCTTTAATTAATTCACATTTAAAAGTACTTTGAGGTTCACAGACACATTTGCTACCTGAATATAAACTATGCTTGCAAGAATTTGTAATTTTTTGCAGTGTTTTGGCTCCGTTTTTCCTCCTTTCTTTTCCCCCTTAAAAAATAATTGTCCCAAAACTAGCTAAATAGCAGTAGAGTCTGAGCAACAGCAAAAGGGTCTCTATTCTCTGTCATCTTGTACCTTGCACCTTGTCAGCAACACCTGTAAAAAACTAGTGTAGAATAGCAGCATGCAGCTCTGCTAGTACTTTACACTCCTTTTGCACAGAGTGAACAGACTACACAAGGTGCAAGGCCCAAAGGCCTGTGTTTCTGCCCATTTGGGATATGCTCTTTGCATCAAATCTTGAGATTTCTTTCTTTTATTAAAGTAAACCTAAAAGGGTCCCCTAGAGGCATAGCCAATATTCACTCCTTGTGGGCACACAAATCCAGGATTAGCCTGTGGCTGTTCCCAGGGAAAGCATTTGCTAGTCAAGTCTGAGCTAGTGTTAGGCAGCTACTGTAATGGAGAAGACCTACTCTGTTTATTCATCTGAATTAGATGCCTCTGGAATGAATATTTGTGTACCCCCAGAGTTTAAAACTCCATCATGCTTATGTCCTGAGATATGCTGTTTATCTGAAACTGGTTTTTCTTTCACATTTCTGTGAATCTTCCCACAATTCAGGAGGATCTGACACTGATACTATTCTTTGCTGATTTCTCCCAGGTAGCATACAGAAACACTGAAGATGAGAGATCTTCCAAGTTGCCAGTTTCTGAAAATTGTAACATTTTCTTTTTTTTTAAATGCCACAGTTTCAGTTTCACTAGGGGGAGCAGAGGAGAAGACTGGAAGAATAATTATTAATACTAGGTCTGAAATTATCCTAAGTCTGTGAATCCTCTCCTTTGCTAGGGAAACAATGCCAAATCCCTACAGCTTCCTTCTTTGCAAAGGTCCTCTAATGGTAAATTGAAGCCAACCAAAAGCCCATCACCAAAACTCACCTGAATTTCAATGTTTACACCTCATTTTGAATCCGAGTCTATATTTAAAGAAGATAATGGAGGTCTGTCCATGTACAAAAATATACTTGGATGGGTAAAAATAATTAAAAAGCACTTGAATAAAGTCTCATTAATAAACTCAAATTTAAGTTATCATCTGGTTTTTCTGACACTCTAATGATAAAAGGTGCAAGGTGTAGGTATTACAGATACACAGATGTCTGTCATAAGTAATAGCAATTATTACTATTATTATTAATGTGTCTTACACCTAGGGGCTCCAACGGAGATAACAGTCTCACTCATTGTGCATTCAGTCAGACACATTCTCAGTTTGCCTCATAAGTGGAGAAGAAAGGCAAATAGACAGGACCAGGAGAAAAAAAAAAAAAACAAGGCACACAACAGGATCAATCTTGAGCTTTTCAGAGGACCTTTTTCAGAGAAACCTGAAGTATCCTTGAATTTCTAAGGAAGACTGAGAGCCTAACTCTTTTATCTCACTGAAAACCTCAGCCTGACAGACTTCTCTGAGGTCATATGGGAAGCCCATGGACAAGGGCAAAACCTGTCCAGGGACAGCAACAAAACACAAATCTCTTGAATGCTTTTGTACAGAAATAGTGTTTCTTCATACAAGGAACCATGTTTTGGGCTCATGCCTAGCTAAGAGCGGTGGATAAACATCTATCCTTGTTACCACCACAACCATGAATTTTTAAGGTTAGTCATCCCCGAGACCTGGAATGGTTCATTCACGTGAGACAGAAATATTTCATTCAGCCTTGTACTCTGAGAAGGCTGACACTCCTGGACGATGAAGCTCCTTTTGCCTTCCTTTGCTTTCTTGGTGAGTGATCTTGACTGCATTTCCACCAAAACAGAGATGCAATATCTCACAAAGTGGTGCACTGCATGTTTCTGCTGGCATTCATTGGCTTCGCCTTGCGTGTAGGGCAAAGGCTTAGCCTCTAAGATTTGTTGGCAGCCTCCTGCTCTTTGTTCTTCAGAATGTGAAAATAGTGTAAATAGCAGCATCTGCAATTGCTCCTGCTGCTCTGACTGCCAGCCAAGTCAGATCCCCCTCCCCTCAGAGAGCAGTCCACATGCTGCACACAGGACTGGACCGGGAAGGAATTATATGCAGTGAGAGTGCAGCCTCAGGAGTGCTGTGAAGAATACGGGCCATCAGACAGGAAGGCAAATAGACTGCCTCCGAGTTTGGCTATTCCCAAATGAAATTTAAAAAAAATCCCTTCCCCACATCTTGAGCTTTATATATTTTTTTAGGATTTTTGTGTCTAAATCTATCTTGCTACCAAATATGTTTTAAAGAAAGGAAGAGAATAATTCACTCACTGTTTCTGTTGTGCAAGGAGAGCTCTATTCCAAGAGCAACCAACCTTTCTGCTGTCATCCTATACCTACCTGTCCAGATTCTTACACTGAACCTATCGTGACAGTTTAGAGATTTCAGCCACGGGGCTCAGATTCACTGCTTTTCTGTTTATATAATGGTTTTAAGCATTTTCAAATTTGTATGTAGAAACAAAGTTCTAGAAATCATGAAAAATGATTAGTGCTTTTTCCCACCATATATATACACATGCATACATGCATACTATATACCATATATATGTGCCGCAGCAGATTTGTTTTTCCTCTTCAGCTCAGGTTGAAAATAGAGTTAAGTCCTTTTTCAGGTAAAGAACATTTAAAAATAGCCATTTGTCTGTTTGAAGTCTGCAAAAGAACAGAGAGGCATTGTCATGGTTTGAGAGCCCCAAAATCCAATTCCCTAGTCTAAGCCCCCTCCCACATCTCAACCCAATGTGAGATGGTTTTTTCCAGACACCACACGAGACTCAAAATGGGGGAAAGGGAATGTATATTACAATGACTGTACAAATAAACACTACAATACATTATATACAATCTTAGCTATGTCTACCATGACATAAGTATTTACAATGGATCAAATCTCTTCTCCTCTCCAAATAAAAGCCCAGGAGGGAAGAAGGAAAAAGATCCCTTTCCACTCTCAGAGCAGCAATGTCTCACAGGCAGCAGGTTCTCTTCTTCTATGCGGCAGCTGTAATTGGATTGTTGTAGCTGGACCTCTTTTCAATACACACAAGGGGGTCTCCGTTCACCCCTCTCGTCCTTCGACTCCAAGCGAAGGTCTCACCCGTGGACTGCCAGCAGGGACAAAACTCGCTTCGCCATGGGCATATCACGAAGTGCAGGGGCATCTTCGTGAAAGTCCCTTCCTCAGGGGATTTACCTCTGAGTCAGAACGTCTCGGGCAGCTTTCAGTTGAAAGCCTTTGCCTCAAGGGTTCTACCAGAGCTCCTGTGCTCTGTCTCAAGTAGCAGGGGGGGCCAAGGTCACCCTCTCCGCATTCCTTTGGCCATCCTGGTCCAGCTTTCCAGGACTCTTTGAGCTTTTCAGCTCCTCTGCAGTGCATGTTGCACTTCACCTCTTCCTTCTAGGTGGTGAGGGGTCTCCAAGGAGTTTGGGGTCTTTTGGTTTCAGTTTCTTACCCCAACTCTGTCTCTGTCCGTAGAGCTTAGTCTGCTCTCTTTGCTGCTGGTTCTCGTCTCTCAGACAACTCTGTGTCTCTCTTGTTTGGCTGCAATGCCTCTGCTGCTTCTTCAGTTATTTCTTGTCTCTTAGCCACAATCTCTGGACACTGCTTCTGCTCTGTCTCTGCTCACTCATGGTGGAGAAAACTTCTCTAGTTTTCAGCCACAGGTACTTAGCCCAGCATTACGCTGTTCCAAGTCCCTGCAGCACCCCCAACCGGGGGCTGGGGGGGCCAGAGCCCCCCAGGGGCTGCTGCTGCTTCTCCTTGTGGCTTTACAACATGGCCACTTCTTCTACAACAACTTCAACAACTACTTTCTCTTCCGTTCTGCTTGTGGTATGTTTATATTTTGCAGAAGCGCTCGTTGGGTAAAACCTCAAAATTTCAAGGGTCACCACCCCCTGGGGTTTTACCATTTTATAACTGCAGGGGGAAAATCTGTTTCCCCCCACCACAGGCATGTTCACCTATGGTTTGCAACAAGAGAAGCTGGCAAAGAGCCCTGGAGTAAAAAGCGTGTCCCAGAGAGATGTTGTTGAAGGAAGGGTTCTGCAATCTTCTTTCTAACCAGCCATATCAGGTAGTGCCACCCCAAAACCAAACCCTTCTAATGTATATAAATGGCATAGCAAGGTCAGTGACATGACAGAATTGTCAAAGTATCTTGTAGGAAGCAGCTACTTGGACACATAGGTAGCTGATGCCAAGATTAAGGCCTTAAACTTTCTCTGCCAACCCCATATAAATATTACAGAGACACACACACCAAAAAAAAAAAAAAAAAATTCTTAGGGATACACATGGACATAATTTTTGTGGGGGTTAAAATGTGATTTTACACCCTTTTTGTCCTTACTTTATTTGACTACTACAATTTCCCTTCTCTCTTCTGTACACTTCAAAAGATAGATTGGACATAAAGCTGAATTTGTAAAAGGATTTAAGTTCTGCCTTGGCTGCATGGCAGCTGTCCTAAGCTGATGCTTCATCATGAAGTTCTTCTTTTGCACTTTAAGCAAGGCATTAATTATCTTTCTAAATTATGTTTCCAACCTCTCCTCCTTTCTCTCTTAACACTATCTTTCAACTCTAAACCAGCAGCATAACAGCCACAGTTCCATCTATCTTCAGAGACCTGAGCTTCATTTTTGAGCCCACCTTAACATCAAGATTCGCAGCTTTCAACTACATTTCTCTCCTGTATTTATTTTTTTATTTGCATCATTCCAGCACACGCCAACCTCTAGCACATAATGCTTGGCTCAGAGGAGCAGACGTATACAACTGCACTGTAATTGTAGGAAAAAAAGCACACTAATAACTCTTCAGTGCATTCAAAAACTCTGCTTGTTGCAGAATTCTGGGCAGATTGGCACATGATGCAGAGGCACAGATTACCCAGTGCTTAATGGTTAAAACTGGAGCTCTGTATAGCCCAAATCCACTCACTTTACATTGAAGAAAATGAGACTTTTTTCTTCTTCCCAACAAGTGGATTTTAACCCAACAACACTAAAATATTTGAGAAAAGCCAAGAGTGCAGTATTTAAACACAGAGGACTGCAGTGGGAACCTAAATCTAAGAGCTATGTTCTTTTAGTAAGAGGGAAGAAACACCCTATGGGAGAAGTGGCCAATCAAAACAACTCAGATTTTTAATGCCAATCACTCATGCACGAGTTACAGACCAATCGTTTCTGGTAGAAATTATCTAGCCAGTAGTTTTGAACAGTGAGTCCATTTTCAGGAAATTGTGAACTGTTCTTTGGGACTTCAAGAAAAAAAAGGGAGTAAAATACATTAAAAATATAGTTTCTTTCAAATTATTCACCGAAGTGTCTTCTTATGTGCAATTTGAAGACAGCTTTTCAATGTTAAATCTGCACAGAGTATGCTATAAGGTTTTCCATGGTTTATATGAGTGAAAAACTGAAAATCATATTGAAAAGTAGCATTCTTATTTTGTACAAAGATTATCACATTTGCAGCACAGAGCTAACATTCACAAAAGCAGGCAGAATGGTACATGCTGTGAGCATACCACTCGAGTTTAAAAACTTTAGTTCAGGAAAGTTGGCCTATTGAGGAAAAAGGAATGTAAGCACTTGCCTACCTATGAGTATTTAAACTGCTTACCTAAATAAGGATTGATTGGAACACATACTTAAGTGGTTTCCCACGCCAAGGGATTACACCTCGAACAATTTTACATGTTAATTTTGAATCTAATTTAGGAAAACAGGACTGTGCCCACTCCTCCTCTGGATATGCACTCCTGTCTCAGCCACACGTGGATATTTGCCATCAGCCGTACATTCAGTGGCCATTCGACCCCCTGAAGGACCAGGCTGTGAGTGGTCACTGCAGGGGCTGATTCCTTGGCTGCAGCTGCTGCACACCGTAAATGCACTGGCAGGGCCAGCAAATCAGTAAGCCATAACCTACCCTGCAAACTGCAGGGGACTGAACTATGGGACACTTTTGAAAAAATACATAATATCCCCTCTAGAGCTGTAATGGCAGCCTCATTTCTTTTCCCATGAGCTGGCAAGTTGAAGACACAGGGAACCTTCTTTAGGTTGTTTGGCCCAAGGTCTACTATGGGGAAGAGGACCCACAGCCTTGGAGACAACTAAGGTGTGTATATCTACAGTGGAGAATCTTTTCTTTTGTTAGTCTGAAGCTGGGGCAGTGCAGATATCTGGGTTGCACCCAAGGATGTTCAGTGCAAGAGAGGATCAAATATGATGCAGATATGTAACTAAAAACAGACTACATCAGAAAAAAAAAATATATATATACACACATGCAAAGATTCCAAGCATCGTTTTGTCCCTTTCAATGATAAACACATTGGCTGAGAATATATTCTCCCGTAGCTTTTGGGTTTCTCTAACATTTTCAAACATTTAGGGCACAGTCTGGAAACTAAGCTGACAGACACCACCCTTGAGCAATACTGGCTTGCCACTGACCTCGTGCACCAGTCAAAAAGAATAGCCTGCTCCATCTTTTACCCTGGCACGTGACTTCAAAAAAATCAAACAAGCGTTTCTCATTACGCTTATTAAATTTGAGTGTGGCTTGTTATTAATTGACTGAGGTAAAACAAAACCCTCTCACTGTAAAACATAATTATTTAAGCTAAAGTGCTGATGACTTAAAATGTCATGTTATAGCATATAATCTATGTTAAAATGAAAGATAGAAACACCTCCTTTGGCCTAATTGCACTGAATTCAGTGCATTTGTTATGACCAGAAAAGTGAGACTTGAGAGGAATGCAAGATATGGGTGCTGTGTGTCACTAGCTGCCAAGGCTTTCCCCACCCCTATGGAAACAGCCTATCAGCAAGCTATAGCAATAGGCAAAGCCTTCCAGGGCGATGCCTATGACTAATCAAAGACCAAATCAAAGTATTTACCTCTTACATTGAAGCAACACAGTAAGACTTGCTTTACATATGTCCCCAAAGGTGTTTGTGGCCTGGTGGGTTTCTTGCAGTCCCTTTCTTTCTCAAGCACTTTCTAGTTTTCTGATGTACTTTAATTTGGAGGGGGAAAGGGCTTCCTAACAATAAATAATTCATCTATCATACTTAGATTTATGAAACGACTTCACTTCACCAAAGAGCATTGCAAATGACTGGCGAGTTCATCCTTTCTGACTTTTGCCACAGAAGAGAAAGCTCGTTCAAATAGTCCAGAAATCTGTCAGAGGAGGAGGGAGCTGATCATGACACTGTCATCCTCCCCCTTGTCTGTAGCTTGAAGGACGGCTGTGTGTATGAATTCTGCCTGACTGGAGGTCTGCTGAGATTTGGGGCTGAGGAGCTCAAGTAAAATGTGTGTCCTGGGCAGTCACGAACCCAGGAGGACCAACATTATATGTGGCATAAATGTCTGATAAATCCACATGGGAATGAGCATGGAAGTAATGACTTGGCTTAATCAATAGCAGCTGCTAGATTCACTTTTATGTTATTGTATCTCATGAGGCCATGAGGTGTTTTGGCATGTAATGGGTCCTACAGGATCTGTGTTAAGTAGTGTAGTTTGGGGGAAACATTGTAAAGGGTCTTAGCCCTTCTCCAAATGCATCAAAAATCTGTGGGGTGTTACTGGAGTCTCCTAACTTTAGCATCCTCATAAATTTTTGTGGCTGAGGTGGAGGTGCCCGAGGTTAAATCACCAGTGACTAATGATGAGCATTGTGCAGGCTCAACCTTTATGCACCTTCCGAGCAAGGCAGAATCAAAATCCTAAATTATGCATCTAGGTTCCCCTTCAAAATCAGAAAAGTCTGCTGCCTCAGAGGGGCTTGTCACAAGCTGACATGCTGAGCCAGGAACCAGTAGGAAATGGTTTATCCGGTTACTCTGTAAGGATTAATTATCATGGGGACTAGTCCCCAGGTCTCCTTTCATTCTGCCAAATGCTTTAACCAAGGGTTAGAGAATCACTGACATTTTTTTCCCCCGCTTTGTTTATTCAGTGCCCTTTTCTCCCTCTTTCGATGGTGAATATCCCCTCCCCAGTCAGGCCTCCTCTGCAGGAGGGGATATGAGCTGGAGTCAGCCCCGTGACAGAGTGTGAGTCCACGAGCATGTGCTCCAGCTCCCTAGCTGGCGGGCAGACCTTTGCTTATAGGAGAGGTGACTGAGGGAGGGGAAGAAGAAACAGCTTCTTTTTCCAGGGGGCTCTGAATGGGGACAAATATATTAGACATGCTCAGAACATGCACTAAAACAGTAAAACATTTCCACAGAAGCTATTTATCATAGTATAAAGACATGCCCTAACAAAAATTCACTTGTGGAAAGCTGCTAGGGTCTTACTAGTGCTCTGTCCCTTTCCTTCTTTATATTCTTCAGGGTAAAGGTAAAGCCAGAAAGGACATCAAGAGAGTTTTTGGGTTATTTCCTGGCTCACAAAAGAAAATATTTTTTTCAGCACCTCCTGTGTTTGAGACATTGATATTTGTCTTCCAATGCTGCTCTTAGCATTGGAAGCAAAGGGGATTTCACTGTGTGAATGTGTCTATACTGACAATGTTCACTGTCCAATCTTTCACCAGTCCAGCTCATTAACAAAAAGTATGAGGTTTCATTTTGATTCCAAAGGTATATAATCCACATCTTCTATGAAACTTCAGTTTGCAGTCAGGAAAAGGCAAAATTAAAACTCTTCCAGCAGAATGTGTGCATATGGACACAACGGACTTGTACATATGCCTTCCATAACATAGGTTTTCCAGGCACCTGTTTACTAGCCTACATGGGGACCAAAACCAGATGCTGTACGCACAGCAGAAGCTCAGAGGAGAGCACTTCTTCCCCTGTGGAGCTTGGAGTCATGTTCACCACCCTTCCATGAGCTCTGCAGAAGTCCAGGATGGAGTTAGCCTTATGGAGAGCTGAGGAAAGGGCTAGGGAATGAGGCACCCTGAGCGTGATAAGAAGTAAATCATCTGCGTGACGGCATGGCCTACAGATTCAGCTGAAACAAACTACTCTTTCTCCCCAGAGAAACTGGCTCCTCCAGGCAGCCACAACAGCAATGGATCTCCTTTCAGCAAAGACCTTTTTAAATGTTGGCAGTACTGACGCTGGGGCTTAAGAACATCTGGGCATATTCATGATAGGACAGCAGTATTAGATCTGTCATAATAATGTCTGGTGCATCCAGAACTGTCAGGTGTGAGCATCAAAATGACACTGTCTGCTTTTCCTTCTTCTCTTCTTTTTTTTTTTTTGGGTGGGGGACGGTAGAGAAGATCATCCAGAATCAACCCAGTAAAAAGAATTGTCATAAAATCTCACACCATTGACTTGTAAATGGAATCGAATATGTGGAGTCTACATAATGATCCTATCAAAAAGGGAAGGAGCTATCACATTCATATAACAGATGAGATATGAAATGACTACTGTGGCAGATGAACACCCCAGAGGTATTTTGCTTTATTCTACTCACTGCGTTTATATCTCCAGTTTCTCTAATTTTAGTTATTTTTTTCCTCAGGTCTCAAGACAAGAACAGAAAGAGTTTATTTTCTTTCTTTCCTTTTTCCCTTTTTTTAACAAATAACCTCATACAAAAGTCAATAATATAAATACTTATGTTTCCAAGGTCAGTGGTGGGGTTTTATTAAAACTGATTTTTCACAATGTATTTCTCTGCTGTTGCTTCTGCTGCTGCTGCTAGAAACCTTCCAGTCATTTCCCCTTCCCTATAGTCATCATTTGGGTTGCCAAGAAGTTAAAGCACTTGCAGCAGACAGGAGCCAAGTAGTGACAGGCTCACCTTACTCACTAAAGAAATTGCCCTGCTTAGGAAAATCAGATGCAAAGCCCTCCTCCCTTCCCTTCTAACCCTCACACGTTCCTTTACGTCTCTTACCTCCATCCCTTTCTCCCTTCTCTCATGGCTCCCTCTGCTCAGCATTTTGATTAGTGACTACTTAAAATAATCAGAACAGCCATTTAACTGGGAGTCTCACACTCGCACCTGAAGCTAAAACACAGTGTCATAAAAATGAAAAGTCATCAGAATCGCAAGGACTGCCGTTTGCATGCAGCTGCCAGTAGAATATATTCATACAGCAGTGATTTTGCAGTGCTGCTGTTAGTCAGCACAGGCTGGATTAGTACACAGACCCTTCTATCACTGCCCTCCAGGGATTCACACCCTGGGTTTAATTAGGGTTTGTGCCTGGTTCTGCTTCAGAGAGATGCTGAGTTAAGTGCAGCCCCAGCGTATTGTGCTGGACAACCTCTGTCTATATGGAACATGCTCCTGCTGTGGTGTACACAACACACATGCACACCCCTCATTCACATTCTCCTACCCCTTTTTTACAAATTATTGCCAATACTAGAGTGCACAAGCTGGAGGGTACTGGCTAAACCCTGTACTTTGTACTTATTAAACACTGGTGGCCACAGGGAATGAAATGAGCCAGGGCTCATTCATAGGAAGTGGTGCTGCCTCTCTCTAATTGTATAGAACAATATAATCCAATGTGATGTAATGAAGATCTATGGAGAAAACCAGCCTTTTCCTTTGAATAGTATGCAATGTATTTTAATTTTTATTTCATTCACTGACAGGTTGAGAGAGGAAAAGCCCAATGTGATCTTCCACCATATTCTACATTCCGCATAAGCCCTATACACATGTATACTCTGTATAAACATATATCAGTAAACAAGATAAAGAGTGGAAGGCAAACAGAGAGAACAAGAATTTGAGTTGAAACTGTTGCTAAATCAATCCTTCATGCCTCTTTCCTATTACAAAAAGGAAGGGAAATGTCCCATACCGTGCCCAGAGCTTAGATAGCAACCTTTGAATTACCAAGTGGTACTGAAAGTGTAGTGCATTTAACTTTAATCTTATTTAAACTTTTTTATTCTCTTTCATTGCTTTGGTTTAAAGGCCCTCAAGGAAGGTTTTGAAATGTGTAAGAGCTACCTCAAAAGAGCAGTTGTCTCCTATATGAACAAATATTTAGAAACTATCCCAAAATCCCCTGGAGTCAGTGGAATTTTTTCCACTGATTTCAGTGAGCTCCTATAAGACCCTTAGGCAGTTGTCTAAAAGGAACAGTTTTGCCAACTTTATATTTATATTTTCCACTTAGATTGGTGATTGAATAAAAATGAAGACAAAATAGGAAACCCTTGCAAAATCAGAACAAACAGAGTGACTTGTGTTACGAGAACCTGCTTCCTTTGTGCCAGCTTCGTCTCTCCTTCCTTGGTATTTGTTTACCACGGGCAAAAGGGATGCAGGCGTTGTCCACGGCACTGCTGTACAGAACACCACAACACAGCAGCAAACTGGGGATAGAAAACAGACAAAGTGTCTGCCACCAAGAACTGAATTGAGCATGGGGTTACTATGACAGGTAGCCCACATGGATTTTACTGACTTGGTCACTAAAATAGAAAAATTTTCCACCTTTTTCCCCTTTTTCATATTAATCACTGTTACATGCATGATTTCGTTGAACCTAAAATTATGCTCTTTACAGTGATTTCCTTGTTACCTCTGTCCCTGTGTGAGCCTTGCTCAGGAGAAACTCAGTGAGGAAAGCAGAAGAATGGCAGATTTGAGGGGGTATGATGGAGGGAAAAGGCTAGAAGGGAAAAAGTTATGAGATGATCAAGTATGACCAAGAAAAAAGCATGGAAATGTTTGTTTGCTTATAAGCAAGATCCAAGAATTACCCAAATCACAAATTACCTTATGAACACAGGAAGTTTGACTATGGGGCTAGGGCTAAATTCAAATCCAGTTAAAGAGGAAAAATCTTAAAAATCTCCACTGCTGTAAAGGCTGAAAAGACTCTGAAGTCTGAGCGAGCAGACTGAAAAACAAGAATAATGAAACAGAAAGGAAGCATAGTGCACCTTGTTTAAAGAAGGAATGATGTTTAAAAGGCCCCTACCCCCATAAGACGAGAGAGAGAAGAAGAAAAGGCCCCTTTACTTCTTTGTTCAGCAATTTTGGTATCTGCTTACTACTGACTTTGCAGCCTTCACTCCACTACTTCACTTAGTTTCCACAGAGGACCTCCTGGATCCCCTTCCTCATACCATGGACACCAAAGGGCTGGTCAGTGGCCCCCCAAGCCTGCACCAGCCAAGCCAGCACCTGCTGTGCAGCAGGTGATGGCTGTGTCCCTTCCAGCCCTCTGTCCTAGGGAAACCCATTGTGTCTGCCACATGATGGGGCTCCAGGGAGGCAGAAGCTGTTAAGTCAGATTATACAAGCACCAGGGAACTTGTAAAACTTTTATTGGCATTTAAATACATATTTAGGGACTGTTCTGTGCATGTAGTATTTAAGTTCCATACCTGGTTGTTTACTGTTATTGAAGTCCATGTTTAAGCATCTTAAAAAAACATTTTTATCAGACCCCCTGCACATGAATGTCACTGAAAGACTACACTTTGTCACCTTGGTGTACGAGAGGGAGCCCAGGCCCAGGTAGAAAAGGACCCCTCCATATAGGCACGTGCATCTGCTCATGCAGCATGTACTGCAGTATGGGAGACCAAGACTTGTGTCCACC
The DNA here is from genome assembly GCF_003945595.2 of Pipra filicauda. Taxonomy (NCBI): domain Eukaryota; kingdom Metazoa; phylum Chordata; class Aves; order Passeriformes; family Pipridae; genus Pipra; species Pipra filicauda. Next base: position 5,637,337 of record NW_024104643.1, on the reverse strand, counting down.
TTTCTTCTGCTGTTAGATGTTGGCAGGTATTGCCATCTGACACAGTTCTCAATGACAAGGGAGGACTCCTGCCTTTTACTTAAAGGTGCAACTGGCCCTTGTTGAGTCTATCTAATAACTTTCAATATTTTTTTATGTCACACTTTGATAAAAATTAATTTTTTTCCCTTCATTGGAAATACATACTAAATTGATATGCATTGTAAGATATTTTTCCAGATGCAAAAGACTTGATTCTTCACTGCACCTTGCAACCACTCTGCAGCTACAAGGGTTGATGTTTTTATTAGGCATAAGGGAGGTAAGAACTTGGTGTAATACATGAACTAACTTAGGTCCCTTCCACACCTACCTCTTTCATACAGGAGCCTAAGTGGAAATATTAGGAGTGTCCTGATTTGGACTTTTACAAATGAAAGAATCCCCCAAAAGCTTGAGAAAGTAGTCTGACAAAAACACTGACTCCAGCTCTTTACAAGGAGAAATTTACCATTTATACTCAAACTGGATCTTCCTACCACTATAATGTGGGCTGCAGGTTCCTCTTTTTGTCATGCCGACAGTGTCTCCAAGCCTGGTGTTCTGAGCAGAATTGCCTCATCTTAACTCATTCAGATGCCCTTCCTGTGAGTCAGAAGCGTGACAAACTGACTCCTGTCTCCAGTCTTCCTGCCTCTTCCCCAGCCACTCAGCAGGGATACACAGCCTTTGGCAGAGGACAACGCTGATTGTGCATACAGAGGTGGAGGGGGAAGAGTGGAATGGGAGAGCAAAGCCTGATATGCTTTGTCACCTTGCAAGAGTTGCTGTGTTCTTTTCCTTCTGTTTTTGTATGGCTCTGCCCACCTCCCACAGTCTAGACCCAAACATCTTATTTCCTCAGTTGGATATAACCTGCAGGTAGAAGGTAAAAATTTAGGGAGCTGCTTCCTCACAGGTCGTCCACTCGCATTGGCTTTTCAGTGCTTTCTCATGGGAGTGCTTTTGAGAAGTCTTTCTCACAGTCGCACATCTAAAAGTGCTTTTCTCGTCAGAGAGGTTCAGGCAGGGCAGATCTTAGCAGCAGTATTTTCATGTGGAGGAAGAACTGCACCACAGCTAACAATAAGCACTTCTTCAAGAGCTAATTGAAGATAGAATGTATAACACCATCTGTAACCAGCCATCTGGTGATTCCCAATAACACTGCCTTCCACACCACAAGGAGGGGAGGAATTTATAGAATAGCAATCTAGTTTAAACAATCTGATTTGGATAAAACGTGAGCCCCTCTTTGCCACCTCCTCAGCCATTATCCGTATTCAAACTGTGAAACCACAGCTCTTGTGAGGCTTTAAAAAAATTGCTATAGGACTATGAATAATAATGATGATGATAATCAGAAATGTATTTATTAGTTACCTTTGAACTCTCAGATTCCAGCTGGACAAGATGCAGGAAACTAAAACCTCCGGAGAGTCCTTTTTCACAGAAATGACAGACCAGTTTTACATTCCCAAGGGATAAGGCTAGCAGAGATAAGTATCTAAAGTTAGGAATGATTATCTGAGTTGAACTTACAAACCTTTTGCAGTTCACCATCATTCCTTATGCCTTCTCTTACTAATATATGAAGGGACTGTAAATTAATGACCACCAACCTGTCAGTTATGAATCAACAATATGTTTTACTCACAGGAATGCAAAATCAAAACAAATCCCCCTCAAACACCAGTGGTTTCTGATGTGCTCTTGGAACACAAAATTATTTTTGTCACATATCATTAGTGAAATTTGAACCTGTGCTGAATCCTCAAGCGGCCTTTTCTTTAAGCTGTGAAAGAATTTTAGCAACTGCATTTGGTACCCTTGCAAACACAGGCAGAGACTGGTAATATGGACAGATCTTCACTTTGAGCAACACAAATGGCACCAACTATAATAAATATGAGGAGTGATTCCCAAACCGAAGACTGGCAAATAGTTACCCAGCTGCTACAGAAATAGCAAGATAGATTTTTTTTTTTTTTTTAAAGAAAAGAAATTAAATGAAATGGATATTAGCTGGAAACATCTGTGTTCACCACAGAGCAAAATGCATATTCAGCAGCCAGTTTATTGGCTCTTTAGAGGATGTGAATGGTGCATTGTAAATAATGACACGCCTGTAATAAATTCCCAGTAAAAAAGAGAGGGGGACTGAGCCTGTTCCTCCCACAATTCACATTTCTGGGTCCCTGCTGTGAGTGATGATTCACAGCAGTCACAAATTCCTGTTTTCAAAATGCTATTGTATACTCCAGGGCTTTCATTAAGTTTTACACTAGCAAGGGAAATTTAAAACTTGAGAGAGAGAGAGAGAGGCTCTGTGGTGACATTCATTTAACACTCACTGTACTGCACTGATAGATGCGATAGGAGGGTGCATGTCAGAAATCAGTCTATGTTGCTTTCTTTAAACATAAAGAACGGTGCATGAAACCCTGACAGTGTGTAAGAAACAATTCAAAAACCACCAAAATTGTGACTTGACAGCTTTTGTGTTTTGGAGGTGTATAAAACATTGCATAAATGTATTGGGCTTCAGCATTTAATTTGTGCTCCTATGGGACAGGCAGCTGTCTTAATTTCCTTCCTAATGCAAGTATATCAGATCTGTGAGTGTTATGTATAAAAGATGTACTGCTCCAGCCTCACAGTTCCAGAATTGAGCTAGCTGCAAAGAAAGATCTTGTTGCAGAGAATACACCTTTTCCTGTCAAAGCTGGGTATCAAGATGTGCAGACGAATTTTGGTACCCTGACCAGGGAATTCCTAGAACATCATTCTGCTGCATGGAGTTCCAGCATACTCCCTCCACTGGGCCTTTCACCTCCAGGACATGGTTTTATATTCAGTCTACATCATTTCAGCCAAATGGTTTTTCTACAGCTGCAAAACACACTAATGAGATGAGTTTTTGGCAGACTCGCAAAGTTCTCAGTGCCCAGAGTTACACATGTTGTACACTGTCTGCTGGCTACCTCTGTTTGCACTTAAGGAGGCACTGTAAGATATTTTTTTTAGCAGAGGATATATTTCCCAGTAGCTAAAATGTTATACAAGTGACTTCTCACACTAGCAAATTTGCCATTCTCCATTCATTTAGAAAGGAGGCATCCTTATTCTTGGCTAAATTGAGGGCAGATTTTCCAAAAACCAGGGCCAAATTCTACTGCATTCCCTCCACCCCCCAAGTGCAATTTCATCTTTACATTGGGATTTCTCAAGCAAAGACAAAATGACTGTGTCTTCCACATGGCTATAGTGTATTTCTTTGCTTCTTCTTTCCTCTGAAATTTAAAACCTTCTGTCACAATTTTTAGCTATAATTACCGAGTTCAGAGTTTCACACTGACAGCTGCACCCAACACAGGTATGAAGACACGTGAGTATGAAATAAAAGCAGTTCAGATTCTGCCTAATAAAAATCTGTAACACTTCATCAACATCACAAGCTTATTAATTTCAGGGTCATTTTAAAATGGAATTTGTGAAATTTGCGCCATTTTCCACTTTGAACAAGAGATTGGTGTAAATCTTGGAAACAGACCCATTACATTTAATTAAAACACAAACAGAACTCAAAATGTTGTTGCTTTTCTCTCCCTCGCCCTTTGCACTTTTCATTTTCTCAAAAAGTGGGTGAAAGTGTAATGTGGTTTTTGGTTGCGTCTGAGTTCTGCTTTGAAAAAAATACATGTAAGGTGTTAAATGCTTGCAACATCAAGTAGTCAACTAATGGTACTTCATTAATTTGCTTTGTTCAGGAGCTGGTGCAGGAAAAATGTACCACTCTGAAAGCACCAGGCTGCAAGACTTCAGAGCAGCACCTACATGATCCTATCCCAGCTCCATATTTCCTTCCTTTTCCATGCAAATGTCCCTGAGGCTATCCAGCCCTGCATGACAACACTCCCTCCACACCTCAACCCCACCCTGAGCCAACATTTTAGGAGCCAGCACCGCAGGATTTGCAGCTCTATACCAGTTATTTAATTTTCCAGGGACTACCACTTCATCTTTCTGGGAAGCTGCTGCCTGCCAGCCAGCTGCCATTTTGTGGAGCAGCGTTGATATAGCACGCTGTAGAAGAATGAAACCCTGCATGCTCTCACAGAAGGTGCTATTTTTGGTTCTTCTCTTCCTTTTTTCTCACCTACGCTGAGGAACCACAGCTATTCAAAATGACTGCCTCCGCCTGCTTGAGGTACGGAAAACAATTTTTTTTCCTTCCAGGGAAGGAGGAATGGCACAGGGTCCTGGAGCTGCTGCCAGCAGGCGAATGGTCCAGGAGTCACTGCTCAAGCTCTTCTGATGGGGTCTTGTCTGCAGAACAGTGGTGCAGCAGGGATTCGAGATACTTTCTAGTGCTCTGGCCATGTGAACCAACAAGGACAGGGAAAAGAAGATAGGCTTCATTTCTGTAAAATAGTGTTTCTCTTGGGATTCTTCTACTTATTTTGTTTGTGAGGTTGGTAGCGGGAATTTCCAAAATGAGTTGGTGTTAAATGCCAGGTTCACTGACAAAAGATACATCAAGCTAGGTAGGGTAAGTCTGCTGATGTATTTGTTTTCCAAAATAATATTCAAACTGAGACATGTTTTTAAGAAAGCAAGCTTTTTCTTTGCAAGATCCTTGAAGCAGAATAATGGAAACTGCTTGTTGGCCTTTGCATAATGATAAAAATGGATAGATACATTTTTGGTAGCGCTCAGACATTTACACCATGACTCACCAGAACTGACTTTGCCTTAAACTTCATCATGTGTCAAAGGTATTTTGTTTTGTTTCTGAATTTTGATAGGTATCTCTCTTCTTCTGTACAACACATAAAAATGGTGTTCATCTGAAGGTTCATCTGAAGCTCTCAAAGGTGTAAAACCTTGATTTTAATGTGGGGTGGTTGGTGGGACAAGACTTTCACTTGGGAGTTTTATTGGTCTGAGAAAGCCCAAGCCTTTTGAATGCCACGGTATACTCGAAAACATTTCCTTGATGTTTGTGATAATAGGAGCTGATGCAGGTCCAGTTGGGAAAGACCATCACTGCAAGTTAAGATGTAAAAACAGAATTTGACAGAGCAAGCCTTCTTTGCTAATTTCCTTGCAGTTAATTCCCTTACATAGGTGATGCAGTGCAAATACAGGTACGCATAAAGAACCTGAAAAAAAAGAATTACTGTTCCTTTCTTCAGATCCTAAGCGCTGTTTATATTGCCATTTTAAACTAAACCATTTTGAGCCATCTAGTTTTCTAAAAGCTTCTCAATGTAATAACGATGTTTTCCAATATTACTTTTAATATATTATTGGATTATATTTCATATAATTAATTCACATATTTTCTCCCAATTCTAGGAATCTTTTTTCCCTGTCTCAAGGTGACTTTGAGCCTCCTCACTTTATTGCAGACTTCAGAGGTTTTCATCACCCTGTTTGCAAGTACCATTTCAGTGGTTAATCACATCAGGGACAGCTGTCTCTGGGGTGCCCTTTTTGATACCGGCAAGGAAAAAGCCTTTATGACCATTCTTTTGGTGCTGCAAGGACAAAATCAACCACTGACATATGCCCTGCAGATAGGGGAAGCCAGTAAAATGATATCACAGCTATTAAATGGCTTCAACTATTTTTGTCTTTTTTTTTTCCTATTCCAATAAATTTTTTGGAACCTACCCCACCATCATTGATTCTACCCCAAGAGAAGGAAGCAGAAAATCAGTCACTGTGAGAGTCTGAAGCATTTCACAGCAAACTGCTTTCACCTCCCAGGAGAAACTGAAATATGTTCCCAAACAGAGGACTTGGAAACTTTTCTCTAAATTGCAGGAATGTGAATTATTCCTGTTGAAGATAGAGCATAAGAGAGAAGTGAGAAGAGTAGCTGCAGTTTCTCATCACAGTCTTATTCTTCCCTTCACCACTTATCAACATGTAAACTTTGTTTTCTCAGGAGTAATGATTTTACAACCACTAGAGACAATAGGAAATGTCAGATAAGAGACTCATTACACATCAAAACAGCCCAACCTGACAAGACTGGAAAAAAATCCAGAAAGAATGAGTGGAATTTTACATGGTTATGTTTTGTTTTAAAGTGGCCACTAAAGAAAAATATAATACGTTGATTTTTATTTAAACTCTATGCTCATGGAACTTTCTTTTTCACCTCTTTGTATCACAACAGTAGGCAGACTGGAAAGAGAACTCTGCGTTCAATGCTGTCATCTCATTTTCAGCTTTGGGGGTGAAATTCAGAAGTAAAGGAAAGTTCAGATCTAAACTCTGTGTCTCCTGCTTCTCTCTCACTGCATTTCACCACACACTGCAAAAGGAGGTAGCTGGCAACACGTATGTATAGCTTTCAGCTACTGTATAATGGATTTTGACACAGGCCACAGTGGTGATGACCTGTGAGAAGTGGACACCTGTTATGAAATCTCATATGATTTTGCAAAGAGCTCATGATAAATGTTGTCAGTTGAACAGTGAAGCTCTACAGGCCATGAATTTGTAATGGGTTTCTTGGTTGTGACTATTTGTGCTGGGATATATAGATTGTGAAATGAAATCCAGATGATAGCCAAATTCCTGTTTCTGCTCTGCAGTGTCATAAGTCACACAGACAGGCTGAAAAAGGTCTTTGAACTTTGAGCTTTATGGGAGTTTAGATCAATTGGATTGACTGAGGGTGCTTTTTGTGGGTCACCAGTTTTTGCAAACCAAAACTTGCTTGGGACTCTTAGTGGTGGCTGGGCTTTCTTCGTAATAATTGCCCTGCATGTACTAGCCAGTGTATGCAGCAAGGTTCTCATCATCCAAGTAAACTTTCTTCCTACCCTGAGATGAAAATGCACATTATGTAGTTTGCCTAAAGATAACACAGACGTGGTGGTGCATCCCCCCTATCCTCCTCCACTCCCCCAGAATAAAACTGAATAAGAGTTATCTTTTTCTCTTACTTCTGTGCTTTTTCCTTCCTGAGTATCTCAGATTCAGCAGACTTTCTTTGAAAATTCAGCTGGTTGATCACTAAGGAACTTCTTTTGTCTCTCAGTCAGCTCTACTTTCATGATGGTTTTAACTGTGGTGGTGTCAAATGAACATGGAAACCACAACACTCTGCTGGCAAGACCTAGCAGATTCACCACTTCTCTATTTGGTATCTGACAAAATGAGAAAATCTTATAAAAATGAGCAGTAGTGTAAAGCCCCACTCAACACATGAGCTAAAAAAGTAGGAAAAAAAGATGTAATAATTCCACAAATTTAAGGACCACAAATGCAAAATTAAAAGTAAATCAATATAACAGTATGAGAACTAAAGTAAACACAGGGAATGTTTACCACCCCAGCTACTGATTAACTGTGATCCAGATAACGTGTTAAGTAGCCTTCTACAGTCAGCTTCACTAGGACTGACAGCCACTTTTTCTCATATTTCATTGATACCCAGTGTAAATGTTGTGTGTATAAACCCAGTTAAATACACCAAGCCCCATGTTGTGTACAGATGCACACAAACCACAGCGGCTTCTGTCTCTTATAAGGACATGGGTTGTGTGGTAAGTATTTTCAGGACTTTCTCCAGTCCACACATTGCATCTCAACCAGCACTTCTTGTCCTGAGACCAGAACACAAAGGCTGACAAGGAACCTGCTGAGGAGAAATAAAAGAATGTTTACATTAATTACGTAGAATTACATTTTCCATGTAATATTGTCACAAGCTTAGTTCTAGGTACACTTCATAAATTCAGAGGAATGGCTTGACCAGGAGGAGCACTCTGTTGTGAACTATCACATACACTGGGCAGCCTGAATATGATTAGGGGTAGGTCCTCTCAGGTGATATGATCATTCTATATGCAGCCCTTTTCCATTTATTTAATCCAACAAGCAAACAATGCTCTCTGTGCCATAGCCAGGCCTAGAGAGAGAAGAAAGATAACACAGACAACTGATACATATAAAAACTGGGCAAACTGTTTACTGTGACCAAAGAGAGTTCAGATGATCAGATGCTGCTCTAGACTTCTGGAGCTTAACTTTTGCTTCTTCAAAAGTATAAAGTCAATAATAATAACAATTACAAGAGCTCAAGAAATAACAGCTCCTTGGCTGATAATAAAGGACACAGCACCTGTCCATCCTCAACCAAATTGGCCCCAGCCTTTGGTATTTCTTTAATTATTTCCTGATGTAAGTTTGGGCTTTTGACTGGATGAAAATGAATTAGAAGGGTTTTTTCAGTTCTAAAGCATCTCCTATTCCAACTAGGGCACTTATCGTCAAGTCAAAGATTATTTGCTTTCAGCTAAGAGTAAAATAATAAATCACTCACTGTTTATGTACAAGTAGATGCAATTTCCTTTTTACAGCTATTTGCTTGCCAGTTGCACTATTACAGATTAATTACTCAGTAACAGTTCTGAAGGTGATGCTTGGTTGAGGATTCACACTCTCACATTGCTGACTGAATCAAACACACGTTAGTTTCAGTCTGGCTTTAGCATATAGCCACTCTACAAAGGGATCATAAAACAAAGCACAATGTGACAACAAGGGATACCACTGATGTTCCTTCTGAAAAAGAGACAAGATGAAGGAATGTCTACCGTGGAGAACCAGATGGAGAGGTCCTTATAGATGCTTGGTCTCCTGATTCAGACACATATGCTTGGGTGGATTTATTACTCTCCAGCAATGACAGCCTGAAACACAGCTCGCTGGCACCAACAGGGGTCTTTTACTAACTTCAGAGCATTAGGATCAGATGCTGAACGTGGATACAAGTCTTCCTATTAACACCACTAGGTGTTAGGTAGAGAATGTATTTGAAAAGCTGAACTTAGTCGATTTCACAAGGTTTAACTTACAAAAAGTCTTAACTGCTTTTTGATATATTACTTGGTGGAGTGTTTTTACAACTTTTATTAATTTAAAATCTGAAACTTAAAAGCATGTCATTACAGTCTGATAAAAGATAACATAAAAGATTTATAAGATTAATAAGATATTGCAAGCAAAGGGAGAAATATGGTTCATAGGTATTACAAACACATAAATTATGATCCAGATTACTTTGTTTTGACCATTCAGGAGTGAGGAACTTTTAGGAAGAGAGTTTAGAAGGTTGTATATGAAAGCCTGGTCAGAGTTAGGTCTCCTTAGAATTTAGTCCAGTAAAATTAACTGATAGGAGAGGGAAGGTTGTGTAAACATTGTTAAAGCAGAAGTTTACTATTGCTATAAAATTTCTCAGTGGGTAAGATCATCATATCAGTTCAAATTCAAAAAAACACAATGGTTTTTTGATGGTACTGATTACATATTAGTTTAATATTCTTATGATGTTGTAGAGGGTTGATCTAGATGATCTCCAGAAGTCCCTTTCAACACTAACTATTCTGTGACTCTGAACTCCAGCGACAGCACTCACACAGTCTCCTGGAAATGAAGTAAACATAGTTACCTCTGACCCTTTGGAAACTGAAAAATAATCAAAGCAAGAACTCTTCAGTTTTAGGTTCACCCCACAATACTAAAACCAGTCAGAAAATCCACAAATGAAGCAGCTATGATGTTCTTCTTTTCTACATTATTTTATATTGTGTGTTCATGATGAGTATTATATACTCACTCCTGTACAGGGAAGGAGGATGTACTGTGTCTTCCATGTCATTAATCTTTAGAAATACTGCACGTGAGCTGCTAAAATATTTAAAAATGTATATTTTTTTTTAAAGTGACATTATTTTGATGACTGGGATGGAGTTGCAGAGATTTCACTGAAAGTACGAGGCAATGTCTCTGAAAGGTGCTGAAGTGCATCTCTGAATGTATTTATGAACACTTGGGACCAGGATGACACTGTTGAATTCTAGCCTTGTCACTGTTTCTCCTCATATCACCCATCCAGTCATTAGGAGCAGGCAAGTTTGGGCTTTCTGCTTTTTCCTAGAACTACTCTGTGCAAACTGCTTGAAGGAGAACTATCTGAGCTTTCGTTTTCAAGAGTGCTCCAGTCATTTGGACTACACCTATTCCAGTATACTGCAGTGACCATGGCTCTACAGAGAAACCTTTCCACTCTGAAATGCATGTGGTCATTACTGAGCATGCTGAACTTGCCTTCACACCTTAGAGTCTTATGCAGTTAAATCCATTTTATACAAGAGATATTTTTCTACTGCTATTGATAATTTGGCAGTACAGTATACTAAAATAACTTGACACAGGTTTACGCTAAACCCAGACAATCTCTGTTGTCTCTCCTTAGGAGCAAGAATAAAGTCTCCAGAGCTATCATTCTCCAGCAGCTTTCTCTAAGCCTTTCAAGCAATTAGACCTTCTTTGATGAAAGGGGCATAGCCTGCATGTGCCACTTACCAAAGTACATGCACTCTTCACTACACATTAGTTTGGTATTTGTTGGCCTATACAGGCATCAGAAAGCAATTGATGTTTTCAACCTATGGACAGCAAATTTCCCACCTTCCACAACACCCTCAGAGAATCACATGAACTATTTGTCATTGTACTTTTAGGTACATTTTGCAGAGAAAGGCTTGAGAAGCTGGTAGTCTTTTCACTTTCAGATTCAGTTCCAAATAACTAGCTGAGGAGGAAACAGCTGTCAGCAGCTCTGAAGTGAGGAGAAAAGAGACTAAGAAACATCAGCAGAATTTCGGACAAATTCCAAGAAGAAGTGGGACATATAAGTCCTATGTAAGGTTGGACAAGGTAATGGGGTGTTGCTGCACAATGTATATAAGCTGCTTTCCAGGTCTGATGTTCATGGGAATATAAAATTATTAGGAAGCATTTGTGCTTACAATTGAAGTCCTAGTTGCTTTTCACACCCAGCATGCAGAATGGCAGGACTCTGACTGTTGGTAACACCTCAGTATTCCCAAGAGGAAGAGAGGTTTTAAGTAGGCTGGAGAAGACCATCTATGAACACAAGAAAGAGTAAATCATATATTCTTTTTCCAGAAACATACATCAGGTGGTTAATGGTCAACGTTGGCCAAGGTTCACACCTAATCTTTACTGTTGTACATGTGTTGGTTGTCCAAATACATTCAAAATGTAATACACATATAAAAACAAAACCCACACAAATAGGTACTTCTTGACATTGGGTCCTAGCTCCATGTTCAGTTAGTGCATACCTTATACTGCAAACTTCAGTGTTCCTTGTCTTGGTAAGAAGATATTAATATGTCTTGCTGTCTTCACAGGTCTCAGCTCTCACCTTGTAAATATATGTACTATACCTACCTTTACATTCACATGAGTATCAACAGAGTGCAGTCAAGCTGTGGTAAAGTTAAGCATGTTTGCAAGTGAGGGTAGGGTTACTTTCCAGGAGCAGCGGACAGCCATACATAATCATTCTGTGTGTGGAAAAGAACAAATGCAACAAGTAGATTATGCAGGAGGGCTTTCCAGGGTGTCATATTCTTCAAATCTGATGTTTTTACAGAAAGTCACAAGCTAAATATTTCCCTGAAATGTCCAGGCATTTGAACAGTCCTGCAAAGTTCAGTGAGTCTCAGAGCAAGCAAGGGAGATCCCTACATTTTTCCTTAGTAGCTCAGGTCTTGCGCTTTCATTATTACGAATAGAGTTACTTAGTAGAAGGCAAACATATCTGGCCTTTGCATAACAAATGCAAAGATACGGCTGCTGCTCCCTACATTTTCCAGTCTGAGGCCAAATCCTGACCACTTCACATATGGTCATGGTTGTACCCATGAGGAAGCTCTCTGAATCAAATGGGTTCCCATGACAGAGTACGAGGGCACGCGTATAATGTGTTTGATAAGGTAGGGACCAAACCTCTGATGTGGCAGGGTGTAAAAGGTGAGGAAGTGCAAGCAAAGACAGTAATATGGGAGCATGTCTGAAAGCATTTTCCTATTGCAGAAGAGCCCAGTATAAAGGCTTATTCTTTCTCCTCCTACAACTCCCAATCAGGTACCTGGGTCCTTCTTAGCACCCCAGATTTTTGTGTATCGAGTACAACTGCCTTGCTGTGACACCATGGCAGGCTGTCTCTCATCAGCCCCTGCTGTGACACTCCTAACGCTTTCACTCCAGGGAGTGCTTCCCTGCTTGATGCTGCTAGCAGATTAAAGCTGTTCTAATTTTCCATCCTAAGCCAAATAGATGCATAAGCAAGCTGTTGGATTGTTTTGCTACGAGTGCTGTACACCATCAGCCTGCTTCCTGCTCTCCCCCACCCCAGCACTCATAATGGTGGACATTTGCAAGTAAAATGTGGAGTGGAGGGCAGAGGTGAGGTTAAGACACAGGATAGATAAGGAAGAGTTCCAGGAATATTTTTCTGCCAAACCCTCTTTTTCAAGCTACTCTCCTGACTCCCATCTCTGTGTTAGTGTCAGGAGATGACTTGAAAATTAGGGAGTCTTTTTCTAGGATCAGAAAAGTCATCAAGATTCATTGGATCAGAAGAGTCTTTAAGATCCAATGTTTTTCAGAAATAGGCTGAATGAGCTCGGTAAAGATTAGATGCCAGTCCAAAAATACAGTGCAATACAATTTATTTTTATATGCCATCCTTCACACAAAGTACCACAAAACACTTTAGAGAGATGGAGAGATAATGCTTTACAGAGTTAGGTACAGCAACTCCCAGACAGGCAGAAAAGGAAAATGACATATGGAAATAGAGCAGAGTAAAAGGGAAAGCTGAAATTTAAAAGCGGTAAAGTTGCAAGTAAGTATCCTCATGGATGAGTCCCCATGAAAGGACTGTGGAAGAATTCAGTGACAGAGCAGGAGAATGATAAGTGGAAATTAGCATCAAAACATAGGCTAGAAAACATGGACAAAACTAGGAACACTTTCACTCTGCAATACTTTGTAAGAGGAAGCAATACAGAGGGATACCTGGCTGTCATTATAGTGGCTAAACAATTTTTTAACAATCCGATATTATCGATAAACTTAATTGTTTTGACTGCCCATGTGAATTAGGCTCAGAAAGAGTTTCACACACTCAAAGATCTCCTCTTGTCTCTGAAATCGGTCCATCAGTGATACGAGGATTTTATGATGCCTGAACACTTCAGGGGCATTACAGTCATTTCAGGAACGCTGCTAACCAAATTACATGGAGATAGCTTTGTCTGGGACAGCAGGCAAAAATACCTGCATGCACACAAACGTGCACGTACATACATGCACAAACTTTACTTAAGAACCCCTTTAAAAATACACTACTAGGTTAAATTTTAAGCTGTGCTTGATGATTCTGAAGTAAATTGAAGGGTTTGAGGGTATTTATTTGTTGCTTAGGAGAGATAAGTAGGAACTTCTCTCTGTGTGTATGGAACTTTCCCAGAGGATCTCTGTAGCTCGCTGGAAGATGAAAAGGCTCAGGCTGCAGACGAGTCAGGAATGGGGAAAGGAAAAAAAGAAAAAGAAAGAAAAAATGGAAAAATAGGATAAAAATATACTTAATCTATTTCGTATTGCTGTGATTTTGTCACTGCTGGCCTTGGCAGGCTTTCTGGCTGTAACAGACTTGATTATTGTTTCTGAGAGCACATGGATGGCATTGCAGCATGCATGCAGCACAATCTGCATTGCTTGGATAGCATAGGCATTGGGCAGTGGGTTATCGCATTCCTCGTATCATTCAAGCCTTGCTGCAGTGATATGTCATTATGTGTACTTAATTCAAAGATGTGAAGCTGGAGAAGTCACCAATGCTGCAGCTGTTACAGAACAACAGCCCAGTAGCCAGTTCCTGGTGAAGGGTAGGCGAGATAGTTCTGTTACAAATCTCAGCTTTTTTCAGGTTTTTTTTTTGTTTTCATACTTTAGCTAGCAAAGAGCTGCAGCATACAGAATATCAGTGTGAAAATTTGGGCCCTGACTGTGCCATTACATACCTGAATAAACCCACGGATTCCAGGTACCCATGTCTCTGGCCAGATTATGCTGCTTTGGCTCATATCTTTTGATATTTTATGCTTATGTCAGGTATTGTACTGAGAATAATATGTCTACCCCAATGTTTTCTCTTGGTGATTTTTCTCTTCTTCACAAACCTGCTGTCTGACAAGGTACCTGTCTTAGTCCTATCACTGTACATCCAGGACAGCTGAAGAAATTTCGACTACTACTACAGCACCACAGTATCTTCCTCTCATTACTTTTTTTTAAATCATAACTTGTAGCAATATGGCTAAGTTGTAAACACATGAAAAGAAGAGATGACTTTTGCTGGAGGAGTGTACTGGTTTTAGGTTCTAGCCCAGTTAAGACTACATGCAATACTACAGGTAGTATATCCAGTGTTAATGGGATGACCACCAGTGCAACTTTCATGTGACGATCATTAACAGATATACACTGCTACATCAAGGTCATATATTAAAAAGGCAAATTTGGGGTGATGAGTGAGAGTATCTCTGGGAATTGTTCACGTGACTTTTAACAAAGTTGTGATTTGTTTTATTAGCTTTATATTTAATTTGTTTGTCACAGTCTCCTGACGTGTCAGCTGTTGTCCCACTTTCAAAGAGGAGGCAGCATGCTCCTCCTGCAGACAGCTCACTTGGAAAACTCATGCCAAGAGAGAAGTGTGGCCATGCTTCTTCTCTGCCTCCTTGGTCAGGACTTGCAGTAGCAGTGGCAAGAATGCTGAGTGGTCTTAACGACACAAACTTGTCTTGTGCAATGTGCTCTAGGATGACCCTGCTTGTGCAGGGAGGTTGGACCAAATGAGCCACTGTGGTCCCTTCCAACCCTACCCATTCTGTGATTCTGTCATCTGAACTTAGCTTCAGAAAGCTGGCTGCCAGGCAGGGAAAGAAAATTTTTGGACTTGACACGTGACTCAAGTGTGCGTCACACTCCGTCGCTCCTGTGTGGCATGCTGCTTCTGGGAAAGACCTTAGACACACAGAAAACTTTCTGTGTGCTACTCCATCTCCTATATTCAATGTTTAGAACCTCACAATTCCTGTTTACCATGGCAGAATCCTGTAAGGTTCTCCAATGTCTAATGTGAAGCATGGTTAGTGACACTTATCCCACATCAGAATAAGACCATGTAACTCCCAGGCCTGTGGTTATGGCACAAAGAGCAAGAGAGCAGAAGGCAAAATTTTTCAAAGCATTACATAAATGTTCACTTAAACAGGGTGAAAATCCAGATTTCACTGCCAAGAAAGCACATACTGTGAAGTACAGAGAACCAAGCAACTATCTGCCTCTCAACTGTGAGTTTCAAGACTGAGTATCCTAATCAGCAAAAATGTCCCTTTAAGTGCCATCTCCTGTGGCATTTTTTCTGTTGGTGCTTGGAAAGCTCTTGTCTCATCTGCTGGATTTGTGGTCCTATTTCAAGGTGTTAACTCCCTGCTGGCAATTTCCCATGTCAGGGGTACTCTGCTAAGGCCAGGAAGCCTACTAGAATATGATTACAACATACTGACCCTTCCATGTCATCTAAGAGCTAAATCACATTGAGTAAATGTGAGGATCTGGCCATACAAAACCAACTGACATACAGACAGAAAGTTGCTACAATAAAGATATAGAGTGAAAGAAAAATTACAGAGGGATAGAGGGAGACAAAAAGCTTTAGGGGACTGTGAAGCCCAGTACAAATATGCTACATTAATTCAGAGGAGTTGTCTGCAGGAAGATGACAACCGGACTAAAGAGTAGTCACTGGTGTTACAGCAGGGATGGCTTTGGCTCTGTGTGAATCTCATAGGATTGGACCCTGTGACAATTCGCTTCTTACTCTGTGTGCCTCCAGATTGGTGTGCTAAGCGAAATAAGGTTGCAGCATTCTTTTAAAGATAAAAGGACTTGTTCAAATTTTACATAATCATAGAATTATTCTTTACAGTGGATTTACATAGACATTGTCAGTGGGGAATTCTCTCAGCAGCTTCAATTACTGTATTTTCATGTGCATTGTCTGATAGGAGATGTGCTGGATCTCAAATACCTGCTTACCTGATTAATGTGGATTATTCATCCCATTGTAATTACCTGTGAATTTTAGGGTAGCAAACATGTGAGAAGAATTTGTATAAAAGCGGCAGAATTTTTTAAAGCCAAATATTCCCCAAGAATCCCTGTATGCAGGCTGACACATTTCATTCCTTATGGTGATACTCCCTGCATTACAGCATTTGACTTGATGTAAATGTGATAGTGCTAAGTAATACTGACATGCGGGACTGAAATGCACTGAAGAACAACTAGAAAACACCTGGCTATTGAATGGTTTCAAAAAGTGAAAGCTTTTCTTCATCAATTTAGCTTTCAACAAAACTACCCTCAGATGCCTGTTGTCTTGTTATTTTTTTCTCCTAATTAAAAACATACCATTTTAGCTGGTCATGCTCGCAAACCAGGTACACCAAATTCCCCACTAGCACAAATGTGTGGTAACAAACACAGGCTTAGTGTGAGACACCATTTTGACAACTAGGTCAGGCTGGCAAACAATTCTACACAGCCCGTGAATAGGCTTTAATGTAGTTCAGCTGATTGGGTGGGAATTTGTCTTAATGGGATATGTGCTCCTAAATCACTTCCTGCACACTAACTGAATTGCCTACAGACACAAGGCTTTCTGAAAACAATTTTTTGTCTTTTATTTTTAAGAGCCAAAATACTTCCACAGTTAGGATTCCTGCTAAAAATAAGGAAGACGACACAAACATGACCGCACTGTGGATGGAGCTCACAAAGACAGACTCTGATATAGGTTAAATTTGGCTGAGGGAGTTAGAAATATTCTCCTGAATGATATTTACTGACCTTGCTAATTTTCACCAATGTCATTCCACAGCTTCAGGTCAAAATTGACTGAAGTGAGAGTAAAGAGGAGCTTGAATCATCTGAGCTACATTTAAAGTTAAACAGGGTTGCTGATAAGAGCTTTATGATCTTGAGCTCATTATAGCCTGTGCAAGCAGAACTATATTGATACATCAAATTGAACATTAACACAAAAAACCCTGTGAGCAGCCTTTTTGTTGCTCTGGGAACATGTACAGCCTAGTCCAGCACAGAAAGCAAACACAAAGAGCTTAAGGAGATATGGGCTTGCGTGACGTCCCCATTTGCCTAGAAGTTCTCCGGCCACCCTTTTTTCCTTTCTACCACATAATAGACATGGTGTCCATCACCTCCTTCGGAAAGCCTTTTTCATCATCGGTGACCATAATCCAGGGTTACTGCTTCCTGACAGTGATGTACTGTATCTCTGCAGTTAACAATAAAATCTCATATAACCTTATGAGGACTCAAAGGATTTCCTCTTCTCTTTTGGGCATTGCTTCCATTTACCATTAAAGAGATGGTGAGAATAGGGTTAGATCCGTACTGATAGGACCCACATCCCTAGACCTGTTTATCATGTCATCATCAATTCAGTGTTTTACCTATTTATTCAGTGGCAAATAGTATGCTTGTGCTGCTACCACAGGAAATTTCAGCCTCTTACATATGTATGTGCAAACTGAGTCTGGAGGCTACAAAGTTAGAAAGCTGTAATAGTTCCCATAGTTTCCATGTACTAATCCAGGAACCGGTCTCAACTTTGAGCCAATAGACTCTATTTCTGTTGTCCCTCAAGGGGACAAGCCAACGTCTGCCTTTTTGAGAAACGAGCTCAACTTGTTCTTGAAACATAGTGCCAGACATGCTGACATGCATTGAGTGAAGTGTTATAATTGAATGGTTTGGACAATTTGAGACTTGAGATGTGATGAATACTTCAGCAGAAATCCTCCTGATACTTTCCCTTCATCTACAAAGAGAGTGGGTGGTTTGATATCTGCATCACTAGTTACCCACCAAACCTTACTGGGAATAATTAACACCTGATCCAAAGACATAGCAGTTATTTCTTTCAAAAAAAAAAAAATTGCATGCAGAAATGAAGAGATGCCATTTTATTATTAACCTGCTGTGCTGTACAGAAAAAATGCCATCAGATTAAGGACCAGACCCCGCTCTCATTTATGCACGTGAAACTCCACTAAACCCAACAGGAATCATGCACCCGTGTATGGGCAGGATTTTGCCCATAATCACTGATAGCACCTTTTCTCACAGTTCACATGCAATGTCGTACAAATCTGTCTGAGGCTTTCCAAGGTATACAAAAGTGGTAACATGTTGAATTTGGAGGATGAGAAACAAAAATACAGGTGTTTTGAAAAACATGCTAAAGGAGAGTTTTTCAGTATGATTTCACTTTGTCTAATTCACTTGTTAATAAGGCCATCCTGAAAGTTTCATCTGTCAATTTGTGTTTAAGTGTACTATTGATAGATCTGAAAAGGTTGCCTACAGCAAAATTTGCACAGTACTTCTCATTATAAAACTCCAGCTTTACTGCTTAGAATTTTGCCCTGGTTTTAACTGTGCTGAAATGAGCTACATCAACTGCAATTCTAGGGGAGAATTTTTGGGGAGACTTTTGGGCAGTTGTCTTTCTAATATATCCTCTAATTTTTTTCATCAGTTTCTGAGAACATCGGAAAACTACAGTTTACCAAATAAGAAATAAATTTACAACTGACTACTGGTCTATTTATTCATATGAAGTGGGACAGTGTCAAGGGGACAGTGTGGGAGCACATGCACCCAACTGGAGATTGGAGCTGGGGGATTGCTCTCAGGCAGAGGAGGGAATTTATCTTGGATCTGCTAGTTCTTAGATTTTTCATATATCTTTCAATGTTCAAGGCCTTTTGAATAAAGAAAATCACCCTAATTCCTTTTCCAGTTTAGGATAGATTGCTAGATTAGGCCTTCCATACCTGAAATACAGCCTGTAGCTGTGGGTCAAGTCAGTGAGTGAATACAATAACATTTTTTCCTCGTTTTAATTGTAAGGGAAACCTTTCATATTCTGTTCAGTCAAAAGTGAAACTTTGGTAATTTTTTGGCTTCATTTCTGAACAGATCCCAAAATTTCTCATTGTATGTCTTGTTTCAGACAATGCCCTACATCACTACTGCTTCTTAGTGGCAACTAATAAAGAGTTGTGAGGATGATTTAGGCAACATTTATTCAACCCAGCATACTTCCTATTAATTGCAGCAAGGTGGGAGTATTGGTTTTCTTCTAGCTGGCAAAAATTATATGAAAAGAACACATACCACTGCAGGTCAAATCCCTGTCTTGTCCTGCAAGCTGCAATATGTCATGTCTGTGAAGCTGCACCCGCTTACAGAAGGTCTGAATCTGGTCTTGCTCTTTTCCAGTGGTGTTATTCTTTAGTAGCTCACTTTACGGTCGTTTAACAGGAACCTAGCATGCATGCAGGAGAGGTGTCACAACATCAGTTACCTGAGATTATTGTAAATGATGTGCCAGCACCTGAAGGAGATGTTAGGATGTATGTCAGATCATAATAATAGATACAGTGTTGTAGCAGGCAGCACAAAGCCAGATGTATTTATAATTCCTGCAGCTGCAGCCCTGCTATTAGTTAAGTCTAAGAATGGAGTCACTGATAGATTTGTCAGAGATTTTCTAATAGAAAGAAAGTTATGAAAGAAAATAGATGGTGACAAGTTATTGGCAAAAGAGAATCTTTAACTATACATCTTCAATTCAGAAATGGACAGATGTGTGTTCCTGGCAGTTGTTCCTCCCCAAACCACTCAGTGTCCTTTGTGGTAGAATCTGATGTGGTCTCACTCCAGGCCCCAGTGAAAGGGAACAGATATCTCTATCAGAAGCGGTGCAATTACTGATAGTCTCTCCAAGGAGACAGATGTGTAGGCAGTGAGACAGACTTACGCAGTCATAGCGTTGTAGACTAGGGTAAAACGTGCTAGCCAGGCTGGGTAGGGTCCCTCTCATCGTGTCTGTCTCTGCTGAAACTTTTTGGAGATAAACAAAAGATTTAGGCTCTTCGTATTAAACGAAGAGATGGTTCAGGGACTCATGAACTAAATTCAGCAATGAACTGCGGTCCTAGAAACCCTGTAGTCATCTGAGCATCACCCTGTACTGAAACTGTTGTACTGCTGCCAGCTGCAGCCCTAATGTAGAGCTTTCTGAACCATATTTCATTATTTTCACCCTTTAATCAAGTAACTTCAATAATTGTGAATTTATTTTCCACATTTAAAACAAATAGAATGGTATATGTCTACAAGTTTGGGAGGTAACCATTAGGGATCAACTGCTGAGTCAGGCTCCTAGGATGAGAGCTGATTACTCAGACCTCATCATGAATATTCAGAGATGGAAATCAGAACATAGACAGTGCAGTGGATTGAGGTGATCAGGTAACACTGGCATCAGAAAAACAATCTGTGGAGGGAGAAAAACTAAACACATTTTCTGATGATGATGATGATAATGAAACAAAAAATGGCCCCAAGGTGCTATGTCACCTAGATGCTAACAACCAAACTAGTCCAGGAATTAATGCAAGAACCATGTTGTGCTCAATTGAGGGGTTTGAACATGAGATTATCTTATAATAGAAAGTTTTCTGGTAGCCTTCAAAGAAAGGAATTCGTAAAGATTACATATGACCTCCATATCTTTACAGACACTTCAAAATGGATGTGCTTTGACTATAACACAATTTTTATGCACTTACCTTGATCAATTAATGACAAAAATTGCTATAACTAGAAATTAAAAACCTACAGCAAACCATGTAGAAAATAATATTTAGAGGGGGTAAAATTTTTGCTTTTAGATAGAAGTCTTAATGTAATATGAGAACCTGTTGATAATATCATACAATCCCATGTGAAAGAAATCAATGTGTGTTTTTTGTTAAAACCTCTTAGAAAAGTGAAAAATACCCCAGCTGTGTAACTCTAGAAAAAAGACGGGCATTATTAAGTCTGCCTTTTTGTGATTCTTAATGTCTATGTGCATAATTCCAAATCAAACATATTCACATTATTAACTTTTATAAGTTTATTAGTCTCAGTGCTAATGAAACCATTCATCCTTTGCAAATGCACATGGCTCCCTAATGAAACTTCAATAGATGGATCAGCAGTTAAGTGAGTACATTCAAATGTTTATGCCAAGTTCTGTTTGCTGCAGTGAACAGGGAGACCAAACCTCTTCCAAGCAGATTCTATACAAACCAACCAGCAGACGCAATGATGCCACCTAAGCAATAAAGATTCCCTTTACCTATAAAGAAAACTATACATTATATAGGATACTGATATTTAAGATACATTTTTTCTTTTGCCTTACTCTGATGTTGGTCAGAGGAATTCCACTTGAAACAACCAAAATAAAAACTACTTAAAAATCTGGCAAAATGAGAGGATAAATGAAACCAAAAAAAATCATAAATATACTAGAAAAAAACTTTTGAACAGGACCTCAACAATAATTAAGTGACGGACATTCATGTGCTTATTAGTTGAGTTTTGAAATCTAAAGCTTATGCTGCTAATAGTAATTTTAATACTGTTTTCACTCTTCCATCCTTTTCTTTGTTTACCTGCTTGCATTTTCCCAGTTTAGTTTTCTTGATGGGTGTACGTTTTGATGTTATAATGGGAAGTAACTGATAGTCCATATTTCTTTGAAGACTTGGTGGTTTTTCCTGACTCAATTCAGAAAGCTACACCAAACAGGCACTCCTGAATTTGGGATGTTCAGCATTATTAATAAGTCCCCAACACAAATATTTGTGCTTTGACATTGCAATATTTTGGTGTTTTTTTCCCTAGCATGAAATATTTTTTAAATGTAAATGATTTGGGAGTTCAGGATTCATTTTCAGGAATTCAGAGAAAAATCAATTTTATTATTATGCCAAGCAAGACAGAAAAATGCATTTGCTTCTGGAATATACATATTATCTTATTTTTTTTATTATTTTCTACATTGAGGTATAAATACTGTGCCTGTAGCCAAATATGTATCTGCACAAAACAAACAGAAAACATTCTTAAACCAATGAAGTATTTACTTTTTTTAAGACATTTTAATCCTATTAATGGTAAATTATATTACCTATTGTGAAAGCAGACATGAAAGAAATATCTGAAGCATGCAGTTAATTATGATACCAAGTGAAACATAATATTTATGCTCTCCTTGTGTAGCTGGAACAATTTCTCTTTCACTAACTGTGAGTCATCCACTGATTGAAGTCTTGAAACTGATGATGAGAGAGTTGGCTGGCATATCTGCCATGGAGGTTTCATTCTATAGATAATTAATACTAAAAAAAATCTGGGTTTTAGTCTTTTATATTCCCAGTTCTCTATTTTTTAAACAAAATCTACTCCTCCCACTCCTTCAATATATCTCTCAGTTTAGAGGTTATATGCTTAAGAATATTAAAAGACATCAAAGTCTTTGATAAAGCTAGGGAATGAAGATTTCACTGAACAAGGGTCTGAACCACAGTTTCATAACAAGGTTGCATTTCTATGTCAGAACATCAGAAACATTTGAATCACAATTTTTAAATGGTCCATTTTAATGAGTGAGCTCAGGACATAGTTTGTTTAATGACCCGAGCTTGGAATCTCCCCTTTTCTCCAGGAGGCTGAAAGTGTTGAGATAGCCAATTCCTATTAAAATATCCTTCTATTTGAAGAGGTTGTTTTCCTCTCATTGTCTTGCTTAACTTTTGCACTTGCTCATATTAGGCGCAGTCGCTATTTAATTAGCAAACTAATGAAATTGTGTTTGTTTCTTATAGCCTTGACTTTGTATCCCAAACCAACACTAAAGTTCCGTATGTCAGGGAATCTTACATACCACATCCTCTTTATTTGGCAGTTTTCTACTGTATTTATTTTTCCTTTCCTTTTTTGTTTCCTATCAGATTTTTCTATTTTATTTTCTTATTCTTTTGGCTTCTATTTTTTCCCTCCCTCTCCTTCCCAAAGGATGCTCTTGTTTTACCACTTGCTTCTGAAAAGATTTGCTTTGAAAATTCGTTCGTATACACCAATCTGAAAAGTTACAAGAAATAAGCCAGAAAGGTGTTCTGTGAGGAGTACAGCTGTTCTCCTCCCCCAGGAAAACTAATTCATCAGCTCTTTGAAACAGACTGTCGTAATTGTTTAGAAACTAAGAGCTGTGGATTTTGTTTGTTAATGTAAGTGCCCTACGCAGAAAAATCATCTAGTGTTACAAGTAGGAGGCAACCCCTTGGCACTCATCACTTCAGTTAGGTTTTTCATTCCATCCTTAATAATTTTATGGGTTTCAGGTGTTTAGGATCCTATTTTCAGGCCTTAGAAGAAACAATTTCTTCTTTTCCCTTTGTAGCATGAGCTTATAAAACTTCTTTACTCTGTGGCAGATCCACTTATAATCTGGAGTTTTGTCTGTTCAATCATTTGGAAAAATCAGTTTCTATGGCCCTCACTTCAGTTCAGAGGACCTTGTCTTTCTCTACTGATGGTACATCAGGTCCAACCCTGCAGACAAATAGTAATCTAGAGGTGTATTTCAGTTGTATAAAGCCAGTGGAGGGATGGAGAGCACAGTGTGCGTACATTCTTTCCATTGACTTTATACTGACTGGGCTGCAGCACCAAATGTGACCCATAGCAGAGGCTGCCCCCAGCATTTCTTCGTTCCTTGGCATATCGATAGCCAGACAGCTATTATCTGACTACATCTTATACGTCGTTACATACCTAATCACCCAACTCCCATGGAGAAAAGAGACAGTTGCTAAAATGAAATAGAATCCAAAAGATACTATAAGAAAATCTGAATGTCTAATATCTCCAACACAGTTCCAATTTTCCCAATGCATGACACCTCTCACCTTACCTAAATATTCACTGATAATTTCCCTCCATCATTCTCAACTCTGTAAGATTTCAGGGACAGTTGTGGTAAATCAGCATTTCATTGTTTGTGGTTATCACCTCTTTACAATAAAAAAGATATTATCAGTTAAAAAGTAAGAAATGCAATATGGTCCGAAGGGCACAGTTGTAGAGAATACTATCAAACTACAATATAAGGCCCATGCAAATCCACTGCTGTTATCTATTTCATAGATTGCAAAAGGCTAGCAGTAGTAAACGTACAGCAGCATAAAAAGACAGTAATAATACAGAAAATAAAAGCCTCTCTAATCCCTAGTAGCAATTTGCACTAAACAATGGGAATAAACTCCTTGCTAAAATTTTGTTCTGAGAATTCATAATAGCCTCATCTTCTCTTCTGGCTAGTGTGACTTCTTTTGGTATCTCAGTTCTTACTGGTGACTAAATGCATATGACACATATGAAGGACACAAGTACGCTGCAGAACCCATTCAACTTTTACAGATTTCATTATTTCCTTTGAATAAAATCTGTAAAATCACCTTTTACCTAAACAGTACCCTCAAGAAGTAATTTTTTTTATACATCTCAAATTCTTATTTAATAGATCTCTTTGCAAAGCATCAAGGAATTTTGTCAATATTTAGCTGCAAATGCTGGCAGAGGAATGACATTCCAGTTGAAGGTCTTCTCTGAAAATAAGCATTTTGCAAATAGGAGCCAAGATGGTCTCCTTACTGTACTGTCTCATAGCAGCCTTCCACATAGCTGTGGTTATCATATTCCAATAAGTTTGTGCTCCACTTCTGCTGTAGTGAGTCCCACTTTCTGGCCAGGCAGCTTTCATCCCAGTCAGTCCAAAATTCACCTGCAGAAGAGTACTTTTGCCAAACCCTGTGTAAAAGGATGGCATGAAAACAAAGCTAGAAGCAGAGACAGACTGGCCCACACAGCCTGACCTGTCTCCTCCTGAACATCTATTGAAACTGATTGATTTAATGCCTTGCATCTGCCAAACTGTCATTCAAGCCAGAGGGGATTTGGATGAAGACAGGGGAAGCATTGTAAAAATGAGTTTGCGCATTAGTTTACTGAGCCAGCTTTTAACTCCTAGGTACAGCAACTGGCTTACTGGAATGACTGCTCCTGCAATGGAACAGCTTCAATAGATGGGGGAAAAGAAGGGAAGGGGGGAAGAGCTATTTGAGGAGTTAGTAGATTTCTTCCCTTGATTTGTGCCTGAAAGAAAAAATATCCCAGCTGTCTGCTGCATTGTGTGAACATATACATGCATTTAAATTACTTATATCATTACTTACAGATGTAATTGTGAAATATGTTCTTTTGCATTCAAAATTAGGGGCAGAACAGATGGTGAAAATTCAGTTTAAGGCAATATGTCCATTAAAATAACCCATACTGTTTATGTATTATAACAATAGCAGTCTTCAGCATAGCTGAGATTTTTAGCAGTGCTAGATTATGATAGAAATACAAATAGACGGTAGGAAAAAATTCAGTATGAGTGAAAATTCACCCTGAAAAAATTTAGCTAATTTCTCTTTGGTGATTGTCAACAGATGAACTCAGCTCTACTTCCCCCTGCCTTTGCAGTATTGACCTCTTTGTAGCAAAAAGCGAACGATAAACTTTCTGGAGTTCATGGCCTGCCAAAAACTTCTCCATATGTAATTCCAAGGAACTCTCAAAAGTTTGCAAATTCCTCTGCTGGGGCCATTTGTAACTAAAAGAGTGTATATATTATAAGTATATATATTTAATTTATAAATATATATAGTTACGTATGCATATATATATTCTTACTATAGAAAGGACCCATGCTAGGAGTAAACATATCTCAGCTTTCGCCTCTGCAGTGTAAGTTTCTCATCCTCCTGAACATGAAGAAAAGCTTGCAAATGTGAGCCAGGTGCTCCCCAAGGCCCCAAAAGCAGCAAGCTGTTAAGCCTATCACAATGGTTTTCAAAAAATCTTATATAGCTTGAAGCCCTGCTCATTATTTGCTAATAGCACTGAGTACTGCCACCATTTTTTGGTCTTGATCAGTAATTTTTCTAAAGCCAGTCCAATGACTATTAAAAAAAAAAAAAGGTGAATGCTATTTTGTACTGAATCACCTATAAGTAAAGCACCAATAAAATATTCCATGTCCTTCATTTGCTTGGCATCCAGCACAATAAAAATAGAAGAACATTATAACAGCCATGAATCTTATGTCTTGCCATAAAATCTGGCACACCCTACATCATTTTGGATAAGTAATTTCCATTCCACTTTGTTCACTTGAACATGGTAAAGTAGTTAACAAGAACATTTATCCTTTTCCCTTATTCCATCAGTCCTGACATTTCAAGCTATATTTCCCACTGCATTGAATATACATATTTTCTGTTCATTCATGCAAAAAAAAATGATGCTTAACTTTTAAAGAAATTATGATGGTTGGTAAGAAGTCTACAGAAAGATAAGATTTGTCTTCTGCATTTGTACAGCACTGAGCACAACAAGAATCACACCTCAAACACATTATACTAAGCAAGGATTAGAATGGTATGAATTCGTGTCGCATACATGTAAAGGAGATTTTACTCCAAGCAAGACAGATGTAGGAACTCTTAAGCAATAAGCTCAATATCATATCTACTGGAATTTGCTACAAGGCATTTATTTGTGGGGCACTGTGCCTTTAACTCCTACTTATAAATACACTACTCTTTTCAGAGTGTTTCTCCCATGGGCTGCTAGAACAGCTGAGAGTTGGAAGATTATAACAGAAGATTGAAAGAACTTGATTTGGTTTATTATTAATTTCAACATGCAAGACATTTTAAAGACTATAAAGTGGTAATTAGTACAGTTAATCTGCAAACAAAAATAACCACCAACCATGAAAATAACAAAGTTTTAAACCAGTTCTCCAAATGTATGCATGTGTGCGTGTGGGAGGACTGAACAAGTTCAAAGGTGGAGCTTGGTGAACTTTATAAGAGGAGAGGAGTGCTTCCAGGATGCATGGAGTACTTTTATCACACTCACATTTAATTACACAACTTAAGTCTTCCACTGCATCATTTTTAGGGGCTGAGAAGTTGCTTTTTCTAGGCATTGTTTCAAAGCTTGACTTCCCCACTTTATGTTTACTTAACCTCGTATTCCTATAAAAGTATCTGGGATAGGTTCAGATCTTAATGTTATCTGGCCACAGTACAAGAAATCAGTGTACCATCATCTACTCTCACTCTTCCTCTCTTCCAGTAGCACATAGTAGTGCATTTGGATCCTTTGTACAAAATGTCTTGAGTTTTTATGGAAGTGGGGGAAGGATAATTTATAACTTGTGGATTTACTGTCTATCATAGCACCAGATTTAACTACCTTCATGGTCTCTTCAGCCCTCTGTTCAGCTGCTTTATTTCCAAGGTCTCACAGACTTTGCAATAAAGTTGATCCAGAAGGCTGATGGAAGACTACTTTAGCCCAGCTCTCAAGTTTCCCTCTCCTTCAAAAGCACTAAAAGACTCCTGCTTCATGATCTATACTTTTCAGGTTGCATCTGTATTTTCTTAACTTTATAGATCCAGATGACACCCAGAGGAAAGTACTCAACTTGTCTGAATTCTCTAGTTCTTCTAATTACTTTTTAAGAAACAGCATTATTAATCATGTTTCTAAACTAGTCAGTAACTCTTCTGAAATAGATTTAATTACTAAGAGGTCCAAACAGAGCAGAGCACTCTCCACCTTTCAAGGTGGACAAGAGAAATCAAATGCTTTATAGCAGCAGCAGAATCCTCCATTGATCTTAGAGCACCTGTTAATAAAGCTAGGATCAGCAACAGAGTCATTAATTCAAGAAAGAGTTAACATGGTGTAAATGGGAAATGTCACTAGTAACAATGAAATGGTCAGCATTTGGCTTACAAATATCAGTTTTCCAGATACAAAGATGTCCAACACCCTCTTTCTAATTGTTAAAAATGTGATGCTGTTCATCATGTTAAAATACATCATTAAGAATTGGAAAAAGGAAAACCATTGGAGGACTTCTGCAAGCTGTGGATGTACTTGTTTATTAGGTGACTCCTGATAATAAGAAGAGTGTGTGTATCCATATGCTACTGTTATATTGTGCTTAACTTTCAGTAACACTTTTTTGTTAAATGGGAATAGCAACCTTTAATTAGGATTTGGGGTTTGGTTCTGAAATTGCCATACACCTGCTTATTCAAAACAGATGTTTTATCTGCAGTGCAGTTTTACTCATAATATGTTATGACGGCAATAGCAGGTTGCTAGCAAAACACAAAGGAAAGGCAATATCTACTCGCTGTGTTCTCTTATATGAGGTTAATAAAGTTGACTGATTAGGAATATCAGTTTGCTTTTACCAACACCTGACTATGTTAGCATGCCACATTATAATCTATTGGAGTGTATCATTCAGTGCTCTGTCATTGAGAATCTAATTCAGTTTTCATCAGAAAACAATTATAAAATGACTTGGCCTTTATGTTGCACTTCATTTTTGCAGTTTTTCATGCATCATCAGCTTTCCATGCATTACATGTCCCCATCCCCATTTTACAGACAAAAGAAGCTGAAGTGTCGTCCAGCACTGAAGCAATGCAGTAGGTTTGGTCAGCCTCAGACCAACAGCACCACAAACACAATAGATACAATGAGGTTTTCAAAGCCTCTCCCCTCATGTAAGGCAATTCCTTTCCTGGATACACTCAGTAAATCCTACAGCTAGAGGAAGCAAGAAAGAAATGCCATGAAATGTTAAAAGGAAGTGTTCTGGTCTAAAACCTGGTATGTGGGAGGGAATTTTTACACAATCGCTTGTTCTGCCTTTGTAACTGTCTTAAAAGGTAGAAAATGCTTCTGATACGCAAAGAATGACTCAGTGCACTTTGGATTTCACCCAGAATTTGCTTATAACATAAACATTCTAAGTAAGTTGAAGGTACCAGCTAGTCGTTGAGCGGTCAGAAGCCTGGAGCTGTCACAATGTCATGAGTTAATTTTGCCTCATGCACTGCCACCTGCCACCATGGTCAAGCCACCTGAGCAATTTGTGTCCCTCCTTTGACAGGAAGATGGAAGAAAGTGGGCTGTCAGCAGAAGGTAGGAGAACAGTGCTGAGATTTACCCAGCCCAAGTGCCAAAGGTGTTGCAATATCAAGGACTGAATCTACACAAAATAGATATCAGCATGCCTCTCCTTGCTTAAACTTTATGGTAGTTAAGTGGGTTGTTGTCATGCCTTCTGTGTCAAGAATGTAAAATTGTCACATTGAAGGCTAATGTGATGTGTCAATTTATTTTATAAAGATACCCTGTAGGTTTCTAATGTGATAAAGATATTAAGTAATACAACAAGAAAGGCACTACTATTACTAAGAAACAAATTTTCTGCCATAGTAACACTTTCTATATAACAATAAAAAAGCATATTGCAGTTGAGCAGTGTGTATCAAACCTGAAAACCTTGAGCTTTGGTTTCACCCAGTTTGCAAAATTTGTGTCAATCAGATCTTCTTCTCTATTATATTTGTTGCCATCCAGAAAATTGTTTGGTTCTCTCTACCTGGTCTCCTGCCTTTGATAGAGTGGCTGTATCATTTCCAAGAAGCCTATAATGAACAAAGTAGGTATTTTACCATGGTTTTAAACTGTTTTCAGCCTAAAAAATTAAAGTAACCATAGTCAAATGAGTACAATGCTCTGGTTTACTTGCCTTCCTTTTGTTCGCTTTTTTATCATTTTTCTTTTTTACAAAATATTTCTTGTAATGTCAGACTGCGAGAAGATACAGGTTGTAAAATTACTGTATACAGAATCCTTCTCTGGATAGTAGTGTCTTCGTGGAGGAAGGTTTTTGTGATCTGACATGCAGCAAAGCTTCTATCCGTTTTATTGATAGATCACAAGTACATGTGAATCCACTTTGATTTTTGGACTTAGAGATGCAGAAAGTGAAGCACCTGTTTAAGTAATTTGCTGAATCAGGGCCACAGTGAACTGAAACATCAAAAAATATGTAAATACAGGTTTATAGTTTAGCAGAATGAACATGTTCGATGTATAACTGAACAAAGAATTTATTGAGTGGATCTCGTCTCTCTTTGTGTCTGCTTTTGGAATAACTGTGACCACATCCTGCTTTTTTTTATATTTATTTGTTATTTGAATGTAGTCAGCAACTACCTTTAACAGATTTCTTTTTATTCTCTGGTTTCATTGTTTAACATTTGAGATTTATTGCTTGATGGGATACCTATTGAAAGGACTGGAAAGATTCCCATTGGCTTCAAAGGACAACGAATTGTGCCCGGAGCTCTGGTACAGCAAAGCATTTAGACACGTGTTTAAACATTGATGCTTTCAATGGGACTTGAGCACATGTTTAAAATAAAGCATGTGCTATGGGCTTTGTTGCATAGGAAAGCACTTCAGCACATTCTTAAATGCATTGCAGAACTGGCACTACAACAACCTCTGCTGCTAGTTACATTTTTTATTTTTATGGAAAAAAATAAAACACTAGAAGAAGTTACTGCTACTTTGTGATAAAAATATATCTAGCCTTGACTGGGCAGATTTGCCTCCTGTTTCTTCATAAGAAAGTTTACATACACTATGATCTATTTTTGAAGAGAAGAATTTAACCCTATCTTAATAGGAAGTGAATGAATATTTTTCTATCCTTTTTCAGCAGTTTTAGTTTGGCACTTGTTTAAGGTGTTATTAATGTGCACATTCAAGAGTGTCTTAGATCCCTCAGTAGTTCTCCATTATGAAGTGCCCTTTTTAGCACGTAACAACTTCTGCCTCCTATTCACCTTCCACTTTTTGTGCCCCCCCTCCGTTATCACTTCCAGAGAGTGAAGAAGAAACAAGAATGCTCAAATAAATGTCTTCCTAACTGTGTGAATTTTCATTAAGCTTTTCTTAGCTCCCTGCTCCCACACACCTTTCCCCATGAAAGGGAGAGGAATGTGCCTCTGCCAACTATTTATCCTTCATTAGAACTAAATATCACCTTAAACAGTCAGGAAATGTAAGATGCTGAGGCTTAAAAATTTGCTTCTTTTTTTCCTTTGGAGAACTGAGCCTTTACAGGATGAGATGAATGCCATTGTACTTCAGCAAACACATGAATAGACAGGAGCTACACAAAGCCTCAGTGAGTCCAAGGCTCAACAAGCTCAAGTTTTTTCACAAATGAAGCATGCAAAGAGAAAGCTTCCCCTAGGAGATGGGGTTGGTCATGTTCCCCTTGTCACAAAATGTCTGACAGAAATCCTGTGGAGTTTCAGAAGAGCAAACTTATACCATTCACAGATGAGTTTGTCTCTGAGCTTCCATGAAGTCAACAGTGAATATATTTAACCACTTTCAAACACTCTTCAGCACTTTTAACTGTTTTGACTATGCTTATGCTGCAAATAACATAAGAATTATATTAAACAACCTTAAAATTTGGTTACTCTGTAACCAAAACATGTGGTTGCAATTCCTATTGACATGTCCAGCCTAGCTGTAATAGCTGTGCAGCCTGATGGAATTAGAGCTCCAGCTTGCCCAGTATCCAGGTGAAACATGCTGACATGGTCCAAGGTGTGCACCCACTAAGCTCCTGCCAGTAGTTCAGCTAACTTTTTTAAAAGCTGGCTTTGATATAATTACCCCAAACACATCTACAGTTTCAGATTGCAGAAAGGGGCAAACACGGTCATGCTACTTTAATGACATTGATAATAAAACACTTTAAGTTGCATCAAACCTAAAATCTAAAAAACAAATGAACAAACAAAAAACCAAGCAACCCAAAAAAAAAAAAAAAATAACCCCAGAGAGCTACTGATAGTCCAAGATTAAATATATGAAGACAAGATTCACAAGAATAAGAGACTAGGAAAGACAGGCTACCACACAGGCTCCCTCAGCTTTTCAGCTACTTCTAGCTTTGACTTTGTACAGTGTTGCTTCAAAGAATCATCTTTTGTAAGAAAACACTTGTTTATTTGGTTATTGCTCCTCTCTGAAACTTCAGGGCTTGTTGCTGTTTCATCAATAAAATGGAAAGAGAACACAAATGTTACCAAATTAAAATTATGAATAAGCAAAATCTTGTTTCTCGTAGATACCTACCAAGGAGAAGTTAGGAAAACGTGATGTTATTCAAATTGTTTCCTATTTCCCCACCTCTAATTTTTCGTCTGTCTCAGATGGTCTTAAACGTTTTGCCTAGAAAACTAAACAACATCTCCTTGAGAAACATCACCTGATCCAAATTATTTTCCCAGCTAGCAAGAAGCCCAGTTCTGGGAAGCCATCTCCCTGGTGTCCTGACAGCATTTATGTTCATTTTTGTAGCACACAGGTTTCACCCTCTGCATGCTGTAGTGCGGTGAACTTGCCATCTCCTGAATCTCTGGCTACTTTCTGCACAGCATGAACAGCCTTTAAAACCATCACTGGTAAGACTTCCTGTGATGATTCTGCTGCTTCTGTGTTAAAAGTGTTAGTGTTTTAGAGCTGAGAGAGAAGACACTCTCAGTAGCAATATTTTGAACACAAAATAAGTAAAAAAGAAAAAATGGAAAGGAGTCAAACAGGTAATTATTTGTAATTGAAAAAAGTATTGATTTTTTTTTTATACATAGTCTAAATTATCCCTCAAGAAAAGTAGTAATGCATCTTTAAACAGATTTATTGGTCTTAAATAAATAAAAAAGTGGTGCCATCACTGTTTTTATTTGATACAGGGATAGAATGCAAATGCAGACATTGGAGAGGACGTTTGATTTGGGCACCAGATTTGAGGTCCTAGAAGACTCTAGGATTCTTCCACACCTTTCATTTTTTTCTCTCACTTTCCAGTTTGCAGATCCCCAGCTCCCCATCCCTCCTGTCTGTGTGTCTGTTGGGAAGACTGCTCTATCTCACACCTACAAGCTCAACCCTTCAAGGGGAAGCAATATTTGTGC
The DNA here is from genome assembly GCF_003945595.2 of Pipra filicauda. Classification (NCBI taxonomy): domain Eukaryota; kingdom Metazoa; phylum Chordata; class Aves; order Passeriformes; family Pipridae; genus Pipra; species Pipra filicauda. Next base: position 5,604,482 of record NW_024104643.1, on the reverse strand, counting down.
TGCACAGGTGTCTGCCCCAAGATGTATAATCTGGTTTCTACTCGAAGTTGTACCACATGCACTCAGATCTGAAGGCAAAGGAAGTCTATCAAATAAAACCCTATATTACAGTATTACCATAAAATAATAATTGATTTTCCGGACTTCATACTGATACCTGTCTACCAACCTGCTGCTTTTGCAGGTTTGTTTTTTTCCTTGTCACTCCTAATAGTTCATCTGTAAAGGTATTTCATAAACCAATCTTATGCAAAAGGAAAGTTCAAGGCAGAATTACAATGTGTTACATTATAAAAAAACCCTGCAAATGGCTATGATTTTCCAAATTATAACCATGTGTCTGGCTGGCTAGCTGGATGGATGGATGACAAAAGAAACGCTCTGCATAGTGTCATTGCCAGAGAAGTTTAGACAGACTCTATTTCTGTGCCTTTGAGCCTCAGGTTCAGATTTACCTCTATTTATTGAAGACCAATAACTAAAGACACCGCAGAAGTTTACCCATAGAAGGATATTTCATCATGATTCTGCATTCCCAGCACTATCTCCTCCCACTTTTTCCTGAGTCACTTATCTGTAGCCTAATGACATAGATGCAATTCACTCTTCAAGCAATCTTTGGTGGGAGTACTAACTTGTGTCTCTTTCTCCTATCCAGGACATATGTGCATAAACCCTGTGGGACCCTGATAGCCCCAAAACCTCAATCTCACTTTGATTGAATCCAGGCAAAGCATTCAGGAGTTTTTAGGGGAGATCTGATAGACCCTCACAATGATAGACTTGAGACTCTGATAGACTCACTCACAACGAATCTAGTCTCTTCTCAGGAACACCAGGCAAAAGGCAAGAGTCCACTAGAAATGCTGTCTCTTGCGCATATATGCTGTGTTGCTGTGGAAAGCACATAAAACTACAATGACTTTTACCAGTTTCTTGCAAGAGGAAGAACAAATACGCATGTGCATTATTCTCTTTGAAATAATGTCTTTGTACTGGAATGGAAATTGATCAGGAAAAGAGTGACAAATATTCGTGACACAGATTAGGTCACGAATATTTGTTCTAGGAAAGCAAATGCATATCACAAAGCTATATTGCTGGTATCCTGGTGATATTCCTGTGGGATTTCATGCAATGTACAAAACACAATGGCAATAAGGGACTTAAAATGTTTGAAGACTATCTAACCAAAAGTTGGCTCCAGCCAGTCAATGTGATGAAAATGTGTAAATACATATACATGCATACACGCATGGATGAGCAGCAGTGATGTGCTATTATGTGTCAGCTATAGCACTGGGACCCTTGGACAAGATGGAAAACACAAGCACTGGTCTTGAAGCAGAGAAGACAGGAGGAAGATTATTTATTTGTTATTGTAGGGGTCTATGACAACATCACTGCATAAAATACGGGATGAAGCAACAATCCCATGTTCTTATTCTCTCTCACACTGAAAGACCTTCATGCACACTTTCACTCTCTTGACAACTGTGGAGAGCAAAGGGAAAGGCAGAACAACTGTATGTAAAAGGCTATAGAAAATAAGGACTGTTCGTTCCAAAACTAAGAAAAAGTTGAATGTTCTGGTCCATTGTTTCATTCCCACTAAGTGAGAGAAATATCAAATGGAGGTTATAATATAGTTTATAATTTAGAGTTATTGTCCTGCACAAAAGCGTTCTTCTTTCTGAAGAATACTAATCAAAACTGTACACCACCTCACCTCCAGAAGTGAGAAGCAAGAAGAAGTGAGAGAGAGGTTAGGCAAAAAGCATCTGTGGTTTCCCTTTTGGCCTCGTGGATTGCAATGCTTGTGTCCTAGCCATGCCAGTGATTCAGAAAAGGTCAAAATTCATCCTCTGTTTCACTTTTTCAAACCATATCAAGCAGCACTCAGTCACCAAGGAGAGTCTGACCCAGATTTCCTCCCTTTCTTCTTAGCTCTTTGCCTGTACCTTTTGAGCATCTACTTCCCCAGGCCAACTTTCTGAGCCTCATCATCTCCCTCTCATGTGCCAAAACAATCTTATTGCTTTCAGGTCTTTTCCTCCCTTTGATCTCTCCTTCTCTGTGGACATATTGCCCTTCTCTTTCTTTTCTCCCAGATCCCCGTTTCTCCTTTCCTGTAGATCCTCCAGGTTGATTTCTCCCTTATCCTTCTATTCCCTCAGGTTTTCCCCATATTATAGACTCAAGACGCAACTCTCTATTACAAATTTTTCCATTAGTAAGAGTGGGGGAGGGAACAAGGAGAAGGTCTGCACCTTTTCTAAATGTTGTGTTGTTGGGAATACTTCCCTTATTGTGCCTGTCTAAAATTTAGTTTATACAGGTGGCAGAATGAAATGTGCCATCTCGTAATTAGTCCCACATGCACTGCAGGCAATTTATCATCAAAACAATCAGCAGTCACCATTTGATTCAGTGAATACCAGAGATTATCAGAAAATTGAGCCAGGAAGAGGAGGAAAATAGGATTGAGCGCTTTGGCTTTTGTAAATTCCTCTTTTTTTTTCTCTTCCCTCCCCCCACAAAAATATCATTTTCCCTGTAAAGTAGTGACCAACCCAAATGACTCCATAATGAAGAGATTCACAGAAAAACCATTTTCTTGGCCTTTACAACCTTTCTTTCCCTCTGAACTTGTTGTATTGGACTTTCTTGTATACTTAATAAACTGCTTCAATAACAGCAATCAGCACAAATGTGCTATTTCACTGGAGAGGAGTGCGTTCTCTTTCTTAGATGAACACTGCTGCTGCTCTTTTTAGTGATGGCAAGACAAATTGTTATGCCTCTTTTGCGGAAGGAAATGGGCACAGCTAACTCTGGACACTCATTCCCATGTAAACACATGCACTCTCACATAGGCATACACAGATGGCCATAGCATGCTAAATGCCCCAGGCAAAAAGAGGTGTGGAGACAATTGCCCACATGATACCTAAGGTTTATTATAGTATTATTTGCTGCCAGTCCTCAGTGCATCACTGATCCTTTCTATGAAGAAATCCAGTAATTAATGGAAAAACAGGATGCCACCAAACTATGAGGGAATGCTGATATCCATGCATCAAGTAATCAGGGTACAGAGGAGAAATGCTTCTGTAGGGAGAGACAGCAGTAGCCCCATGGCCCTGCATGAGGGGGCTTCTATCTACATGTAAGAAGTGTGGTGATATATTATGCTTCTGCAGGGCTATGCAGGAACATTCAGTGATATGGGGCTCACTTCCCCCCATCATTAAACTATGTTCTTGAGGGCATAGCCCCCAGCGTGGTCACCAGCAGACAGAAGCATGTTAAGTGTTCCTGATGTTTTTGGGAGCTTCTTCCTACACACCAGTTTCAGAAACAAAATAGTGGGTAAACCAAGAAACTTTTCTCTTAGTCTCTCCCAAGGACTGCTCAATGTTTTGCCTTCTGTGCTTCAATAGCTGCAACTTTTCCCTACTCCACCCTCTTGCAACCCTTCCTTGTACCACACTGCTAAAAAAAGCTTACAAGCCAGCCTTTAAAAATTTTTCCACCATATGTTACAAACTAATCATTACAGTCTATGAGTCAAACCGAGTTTACTTTTTAAACAAATGATGTGTCAATAAGAAGAATGTCCTACTGTTAACTTCAATTACCATAGACATGCCTAGTGATGAAGAGTGTTTGATCTATTGCTACTTCTTCAGGGCAACTTCCTTTTGCAAGAAAGGCTTGTATTGCTGTGTTCTCTCTATCCTCTGCTTCCATTCTATCAATGTTCTTTTTGTTTTAGAGGCTCTTCAGTTAAATTAATATACTGCTCAAAAGCACAGAACTGAGTTCAGGCTCGGCTTAGTAAATTTAGAGTTGCTTGGAAGATAAATTACACAGCTAGAATGCATCCTTTGAGGTGAAGCTTTACAACAGGTAGATAGGTGAAGGTCATGTTATTTTAGCTGCAATATAGCGTGACCTAAGTGATTATTTTAAAATAGTGCAATGTTTTATTACTGCATTGTTAACATCAGCTGTGTTACATACTTGCCAGAGGCCAATATGTCCTACATGTTCTGCTATTTAACATTAAATGCCAAATGCAAACAAAACATTTCCATATCCCACTCTGGACAATAAAAGTCATCTGTGACAGTTCCAGACTGAACTCGTTGTATGGTCTTTTACCTGAGTACCTGAGCACAGGACATGGCAAACACAAAAACACAAAAAAGAGTTCAAAGAAACTACTTATTTCCATTTCATTAAAACACTTCCTTCAGAGCTGACATGAAAACAGCAGTCCTTCCTTACCTCTTAGCTGAGACAGTCATTGGCTGTACATATACTGCACACAGCAAAGTGCTATTATCCATAGTTGAGAGTATACCCCAAACCAACAAGACAAATAAACGGCGATCCTTTTCAGCTGCTTCAAGACCAGTATTTTTCTCTGTACCCTTAAGCACTGACAAGGGAAACAAACAAGGCAACCCGTAACACAAAAGCCCACACTGCCAATCAGAGCAGAGGGTGGAGTCAATGTGTCCATGCTGCCAAAGAAAAGCAGTTCATCATTGCCCTTCCTGGTCCTCACCCCTCTCTCTTCAGTCCTTTCAAGTAGTTCCACTGCTGAAGACAGAAGGGAGGTCTTGAGCAACATCCAGACTCCTCCCCATCTGAAGAGAGGCTAGACAGCCTTGCTTATGAGCACACATAAGCTCTTGCTCATAAGGCACAGAAATTTTTGTCTCACATGGAACTTACTCTACTATGTATGTAGCATATGGACAGACATTTGCAGCTCCTAGGTTAGGGTGGGTGCCCAAGGAGGATCTCAAGTCCAATGTAGTGGGCCCTGTTGTAGCCAAACAGTAGTAAGCCGAAAGACATTTGAGAAAAGTCTCATTTTTAACATCTTTTTAACTTCCTTATAGCAAGCTTTGCCAATAAAAGCATAAGAAAAGGAATAACTGGAGAAATGCCCAACTCCCAGGTACATCTAACAGACCACAGAGACTGTAGAGGTGGGTGGCTCCCCTGCTGTTTTCAAACTGGTGGGCTGTTAAGACTGGAAGCAAGAATACTTCACCAATGTCATCACTTAACAATCTATTATGACAGCATCTATAGAATCTATTAGCATAAATCAACATAATACACACTTTACTGCATCAGTATTGAAAACTTTTGTCCTCAAGTGGTGGTGGTGGGGACACAATATATGATAAATTGTAATGATTTTCCTGAAGTGCTCTCACATGACATAGTATGTTTGGACAGCATGGGCATGTGAGACTGTGCACACATGTGTATTTTAAGAATATGCATAATACAGTAGCTACGGTATTAGTTTCTAACAATAACATCCCAACTTTTCTGTAATCTTTCCTTAGACTTAGAGAAAAGATAAATTTCTAGGAGCTGCCACACAGGGAGGGGTGGAAGGAAAGGAGGTGGGTGTGTCTGTGTTCATTTTGATTTCAAAGCACATCAGCATGTTTTTCTGTGTCCAAAGGGTCATCATGCACAGAGTCACGTAAATAGAGACTGCTTAAAAAAATAACTCGAGGTCACTCAGAGTCAGACCTCTAGGTTTGAATTACAGATAAACACATTTCAGAGTGCAAACTTTGGAAATAAGGTACAGGGGAGAACAACCTTACATGGCACTTCCATGAATTTTGATAGAGCGGTTTCAATTTTCAGGGTAATAATTCAAAGGTCTTGAGGCTTTCTGACAACACTGAGTTCTGCTTCTTCCTCATTCTCTGTCCTTCCCTCTAGTGCTCTGTGCACACTCTGAACATTACCCATTTCAAACCCGAATGCTTAATCACATTCGAGTGTATTTTTGAGAGCTCTTCCAAATTCTTCACTCTAGGTAGCATTTTCCTGAACAAGAGACCTCTTTGGGGTCAAGATGGCAAGCACATTTGGGGATGGCAGGCAAAATACAAATAAAGGAAAAGCACTGTGCAGTGCACAACAGCAATTCTTCTCCTGTCCTAAAGGAAAAGTCTGTAAATTCTCTAGACTCTACAGCAGCTGAAGATAGGCATAGTCTTCCACTGCTTAACTAGCAATGATGACAAGGAAAACCAAAGCAAGATCCTCATAAGTGGTACTCTGGTCACTCTCTGCTCCACTTCCCTAAGTTGACACCCTGTTTCCCAGTGCCTGGGAGAGCAGAAAGCTTACCATAGGAGTTGCTTGCTGCCATATGGCATTATATCTCTGCACTCACCCTTTCAATCACATTAATGCCAATAATGCAACAATCTTTTTCTTTTATAAAGGTCTTAACCTGGCTTGTGCATTAATTTAGTCTGCCAAGTTATTTATGCACCTATAAAAATGCAGACTAGGCATCCTTACAAGCACAGACAGATCCTATTTATGCTGATCTGAAAGAGTTCTGAGCTCACTGTTACAGGCCCTTGATAGTGTCGACCCATTACTGCATGTTTTCTAGGGGCCAGAGGTGAACAAGCTGATTCCAAGGGGAATCCTTCTGTATCTTCCACCTTAACCTGAAGTCCGTTATTTCCCATTGAACAGACTCACTCCTCTCTTTCTGCTTCCAGCCAATCTTATAATATTTCCAGACTGATGAAAACAAGCAATGCTGATGTATCTCCAAACACTGCTGCTATGATATTTCCAACCTATTCCAGCTACCATTTCAGTGAGCGTTGGGAATGTGTAGTAGTGCTCTGAAATGAGACTGTATTCACAAGCTTTCTTTGGACATTTTGGTGAAACCTGCTCTGAAAACACTGACAGTTTTGTCCAAGTGAAGCCTGAAGTGAAACCTGTATGCAGTACTCCAATAATAACACCAAAGTAAGGAGTATTATTAAGAGCCAGTTTAATTTTTTGAACATATCATGTAACACACTACGAAAGTTGCACAAGGTCAAGGAAAACATCTATTATTTTATTTGAGTTGGAGCCAAACTGGTGGTGATGTTGAAGACCACACTTCCCACTCTGAATGGAACTTCCTTTATTCAGTCCTTCCAACTTCATCAAAACTTTCCATTCACTTTACCTTTGTCTGTCTCTTTCTTAGAAAATACATTACAGTCTCAGAGAGTACTCCCCTCTCCTTCTTTCTTTCTTTCTTTCATTCCTAAATAAATGATGAACGCTCTTAACTCCTTTATTAGCCACATTTTTTTGTCCATTTCTGCCCTCAATTGTATCTTAGCAGCTCCAGGAAAGGCAGAGTAGCAGCCATAACAGCGGAATCTCATCTTAAAATCAATGTCATATGAACTCTTCTTTCCAGATAACATTTCCACTCCTTTCTTGGGCAATAAGATGGTGATTTCCCATCAAAGTTAACCATGACAGCATCACAGCAGACATATTTATTTGGTAGGTGGGTTAAAGCAGTTCTTCAGCAGTGTATGCCCATTAACATTACTATCCAGAGACTCAAAAAAAAAAAATCACTATTTCAGTCATTAAAAAGGTACATGTGAATGCAAGATTTACTAAGCCTGAGTGGATGTGATCAATAATTTAAATATTACTAGAAAACAAAGAAAACAAAAATAACAGCTTTGGTTTCAGGATATATGTTGCTGTCCTGTGAAAGTAAATATATTAAAACACTCCTGCTATATTTTATGACTCTATATAAATACCAAAATAGGTTTATAAGTTGAAAGGAGAACATGCCAATTCTAAAATCATCACTCACAGCACTTCAGTTTATGCAGTTAAATCTCCCAGCTAACAGCATTCTGCAGGCAGTTGTTCTCCTGCCCAAGAGGCAAACCACACATCTGCCTTTCCAATACTCACGGTAAAATAATCACTGAGGAAATTCAGGCCTGCCAAAGCACATTCAAGGACAGTAAGGGTAAGGGGACTCATCACAGGCAGTAGTTGCAACACAACCTCTGTTGGGTAGGGTAAGGGGCACTTAGATGAAGCAAATCACTACATAATAGTATCATGGCTTTGGTTTCTTTTTCTGCTTCCCTTGACACACGAGGCTTCTCTTTACACACTTTTACCTGACCAGTGTCCTCACAATTAGGTGCTGTCTCTCTCCTTTTCTGTATGAAGAGGTCAATATGGAGAAAGGTGGCTTTGTATCCTGTATTGAACAGCTAGTATATCTCTGGCATCAGAAGTTATGTTGCATCCAACGAGGGCCACACTGTAAATGATTAAAAAAGCAATGCTTTCATCAGGTGTGAAGTGTGCTTAAACTGGAATCTCTTGACAGAAACTTTACCAGTACCACAAACACATGATAATGTGATCCATTTGTTAGTCTCCTCCCAACTGCAGTAAACTGGAGTTTCTGTAACCCCGATGACCATATAGGACTCCAAAATGGTTTTATTAAAGATTCCTGTGAAAAGCTTTATGAATTTTTTCAGGTCTACCCTCAAGGCCAGGAGGAAACTGGGTCCCAGTTTTTTTCCAGATCTTTATTTCTCATGAAATCCGATTATCATAAAGATGTCAATGGAAAGGGAAGGGAAAAATTTGAAGAGTTTCTACTCTTTCCTGCCTTTCACTTTGGTTGTATTTTTCTAATGGTTATCGTTCTTGGACAAGTTTGCCTTAACCTGTACAGCTTCATTTTCCAGAAATCATTCATTTAGCATCAAGAAATCTTACTCAGATGACAGATAAAGCATGGCAGAATTATATTGTCATAGTGAACCCAAGTTTTTATACAAAAATAGGTACATCCCAATCCCAAAATCTTCTCTAAATCCTGAGGAACAAGACCAGAAGAAATTATAAGGAATAAAATTTCCTAAAGCCTTTCTTGACAACACTTTAGTACTCCATGAGAAAATCTGATGCATCCAGTGATCATCTGATGGAACAGGTCACCATTTAGTTTTCCCAATCACTTTGTAAACTACTCTTTTGACTGATGGCATGGCAAAGAGTCACTGCCTCATATTAGGGTCTGGTTTTGGATGGGTCCTTGGACCTGAGATCATTATCTAACCTCCGTGGATGCCTTCTTGGTAAATTAAGATATTAGAGTTCTGTAGGAGGGTGATGCAGGTGAGCTGAAGGAGTGCTTGCTGATCTGAGTGGGAATCAAGTCACCTCTTAGGCATCACCATGTAGCTGATGGGGGCAGCCCTAACTCATTTTCCACTAGATCACTAGGCCAAGCCCCATAGTCAGACCAGGGAAAACTCCTGAGCAGCTTTTCCCCAAACCAAGACTATGAGAAAGATCAACAAACAACAACCAGGCAGTGGTTTCCTCAGACACTGTAAGACAAATATTTCTACTGATAGTCCCTATTTTGTCCCACCTTTTCTTTTTTTTCTGTTTTTTTTTTTCAACATTTCCAATACTCCTTCTGCACTAGAACTTTATTTAAGACTGTTGGCTGGGAGCCCCTGGGAGGGTTCCCAGTCCCCTGGGTGGATTCCCAGTCTCTGTACGTCGCGGTATTACAAGTGTGACCTCCTGCCTTGCCAGGACTTTAAAGGGCCCATCTGCCCTGTTACCATCAATCACATTGGATATTTGTAATTCAGCCCCTCCAAATTACCCAGGTTGTAATTCCCAGTCCCAACATGTATCCAAAGCTATTCTCTGCTATTCTTTTTGCACAGAAAGAAAAATATCTAATTTAAAGCCACAGTTTCCCCCTCGTAACATTTATGCATAGAATGTGTTACTGCTATTATATTCTGAAAAACAGGTATTTCACAAAAAAAAAAAAAATTCTTTTTTCTTATGTGCTTTGCTCCCCACTTTTTTTCTTTTCCCTTTAAGTTGCATATACCAACAGGGGCCAACTTCATTTCAGTATTGACTTGGATTTTGATGAATATGCTTCTATTTCATTTATTCTTTATTTGTACAAAAGCTAGGCAGTATTTTTACATTGTTTCCCACTTCCTTTTTGATTAAACTGTTATATTTGATTTTCCAGAAATAAAGCACTACAGAGATAAGAGAGAGTGAGAAAAATACATTATCCTTGATTCTCTCCTGACTCATAGCTCTCTAAGCTCTGACCCAAAAGCCCACCCTAACTCACTGGAAATAAATGCCCAAAAGGAACCGTCAGAGAGGAAGCTCTTCAGGAAGTGACTATGTAAAGTGTTAACCGCAGGAGAATAAGGTCTTTTCCACCTAAAATTAACTGAGCTGCTCAAACAAAAACACTAAAGCTACTATAATAATAATAGACAACCCAAGTCAGGCCTTTGAAATTCAATTGTTATAATCAGTATCAAAGACTAAAGGCCACTAAAATTTCAGAGCCATTAGTTAGCATGACAGGAAAAACCCAGTCCATACAAATTCAGTAGATAGGCTGTATATCTGTTTTCCTTTTGCATGTAACTTTCCAAGGCTCTCTTCCTTGGAGTTAGGGTATCCCCATTCTTTGTTTTCTCTTAGGCAAAGAGTTTTCTGAGCAAAAAATATGGCCATCTACAATACATTGACTGTATATATAAAAAACCTCCTTTTCTGCTGTGTGCCCACAACGGGACTTGGCAGTAAACTAAGACCAGGACAGTAGCTTCTTCACTAAATCAGCCAGCAATGGGAGCATGGTTTCACCAGTGCCACTTGTTAAGGGAAGGAATTTTACTATTGCTCATTTGAGCACGCCCAAGGGACATGACTGAACATCTTGGGAGAAGGAAGCAGACAACATCACAGTAATAAAGACCATCCCACATAACCCTGAAAAGTGAACCTGATGCTACAACCCTTATCCGCTTCCATTCACTCTTCCCTGCTCCCTTATGCAGCCTGTCCAGCCCATAGCCAGTGCAAGCAACCCTTACCCTGGGGTGTGTGGTGACTACTTTGGCAGACCACCAGCTCCCAAGCTGCTGACTTTCTGTTAAAAATGCCAACAACAACAGCAAGGAAACATTAATTTTCACAGAATGAACAGAGGAATAGAAAAAGAAGACAGTAAACCCCTTTTTTTTTTTTTTTTTCCCAAAATCAGAAATCTTCAGGCCAGATGAACTGAGTGACAGGCCATCCTTGTAGTCTTTGGGCAAGGGAATGACAGATCCTACCTGCTAACTACTGCAGCTCACCCCTCCATTTGCCTTCATCTGTCCAAGAAAGTACCCCATTACCATTTTAACTGCTAAAGAGGTAAGGGGAGCAGAGTTACTTATTTTCACAGTGGATGCTCCCAGCTGCAGTTCCCAATATGAGGTGAACACCCAGCTTGCTTCACATGCAATGGCAGATGAGGTCTGGCTGTGGGCTCCTCACAGATGCACAGGAGCTCCTCTGCTCACCTCTGTGGCAAGGAGCAGCCAGGCTGGTGTGGCAGGAGCTGGGCTGAGTACAACCTAAGGAGCCCTGCTGAGAAACCAGGTAGGCAGTGGAAGCCTTGCCCTGAGGAGCAAGGAGTCTAGCTCTGTGAGTTACAGCAAAGTGCAGAAATCATGGCTAAGTACAAGGTAGCGCATTTCTGAAAGCCCCTGAGCAGATCAGTGACCATGAAGAGAGCCCAGTGTCCCCCAACAACACTCCTTGAAACGTCAGCCTTCATCCTTTTTAAGCTTGTTCTGCCCTTCTCAAGACCCAGAAGTGGCATTTGTGCTTTGAATGAGTCTGTGAAAGGCCTCCAGGCCGTCAAGCTATCAGCTGCCATCAGTTGTGCTTTCTCTTCTTCAGGTCTCTCACAGTGCAGCTGCATCCCAGGGCCACCAACCTGCTCACTTGGCAAATGGACAGCCTAAACCATCCTGACCAGCTTCCCGCTGGTGGGGCAACCTGCCACTCAGCCAGAAAAGACACCAAGACTTTACCATAGAAACCAAAGACCAGTTTATTTATTTGCTCAGTAAAGGGGCAGAGAGGTAGACAAAAGGCATCAGTGAAGAAGTTAGTGGGGAAGGCCAGGCATTTCCTTGTGCTCTGGTGTGTTCTGTATCAAGTTTTCACCTCCCAGCCCTTGATGGATCATTCACATATAAACAGGTCTAACAGATGTACATGCACCACTCTGATGCTCCTTCTACAGAATCAGCGAGCAGAGCAACTGCGGGCATTAACAGTGCTGCTACTGCTGCTGCTGCAGCACCTGAACTGGCTTGATCAGGACTCACCTCCTTGTTGGAGGAAGTGATTTTGGTTCAAGAATGTGGAAATAACTGAAATATGTATTTCCAAGGTTAATATAGCCACAAAGAAGGTTTATTTGAGACTGTGACTGACCGCCTCAGCAGTCAATGCTAAGGTATATTTTGAATAGTGATCTGTAGGAATCTGATTTCACCCATAGATTCACAGCAAGATCTAACACAACAATGAGAACTATAAAGCATTTACAACCTGTCTGCTAAGCCTACAAGAAAACTGAAGATTGTCATAAGGAAGTCAGCTATCCAGCCATTGTGCAAAGCTTCCTAAGAGGCAGTGGCATACATTTAGCAACCATCCCAAAATCAGAACATTGAAAGAAAACATTTTTGCACTAGCTTTCCTTGCTATTGCTAGCTTATCTCCTTGTGAAGGGAGAAGTGTTTATGGGACCAGCGTTTGGAAAAGTAAGCTTTAATAGCAGTGTCAAAGGGTAATTGGCACAAAAGAGATCCTTACATTTGGAATAAGAGGAATTAAGTTTTCTTAAGCACATTGGGACCACAGAGGGCTTGTTGTTGATAGACCCACAAGTAGTGATATTATCAGGTTCATGCCAAGGGTCACAGCATACAGTGAGACAACAGTTCCTTAGAGCAATGAGAGCAGGGTCATGACTCCTGTGTGCAACTGATTGATCCTCAGAGTTCAGATCTGTGAGACGCATGGGGAAAGAAATGCACAATTTACAGCATTCATTTACACTTGGCTTTGAAAGGTTTTTATTGAGGCAATGATCACCTTGCATTTTTGGTTTTCAGTTACTGCCTGAAAGTCAGTGGAAGGATTTGAAATGATACATGACCATGGGATTTTATCAGCAGAATATATTAGTGCACCAGTTACATGCCAGGTAAAGTTTTGCAGCGGTTAGTACCTTTTCTTCTCAAGGGCTCATATCTGGGGACTGTCCTCTAATTCCTATTCAGCAGGACAGAACTTGAGCCTTGAAATGACAGTGAAACTTTGTGCAGCTGCCTCAGGGACTCAATGTTTAGTTCATGTTTGTTATGATTACAAGGAGGAAAGTGCATCTAGGTCACATTTCCATTTTATTAATCTTGAACCTCAACTTCTAGAATGGACTCAAGGAATATTTGGGACAACCTGAGGGCAAATGAAGTTTAGGGTGTACTAAATTATGCCTCCTACTATACACTACTGGAATGCCCTGCACTGCTCTTCTAATCTCAATCTCGATCTCAATGAGGACAAACTAACTGCCTTATGTCCTTGGTAGCCTCCTGCCTCTTTACCATCTAAGGAAACCTTGTTGCAGAAGGTATATTCAGTTGCCTCTTTAGAGGTGGACTTATATTTCTGGTGACAATGGAAAATATTGAGACTCAAGATTTAAGAAGGAGCCCATGGCTCCAACAAGCAACTTTAAATAAGCCTACTGTCCTTGCTGGAAACACCTGAGAAGCTCAGCAGAAGTCATTCTGGATCTTGTGAGAGTTTTGAGTCTCTTCAAGCTCTGCTGTGTAATGTCCCAGGGACATCCTCTTGACTTCCTGACCAGGATTATACAACAAGAAACTTAGTAAATTTTGAATAAACCCAGAGGTAGGCCTTGGGAGTCTGACCAGTGCTAAATGAATACAACAATCAATAAAGCTTATAGCTACATACTTTCCTACCAAATCTGAGTGCTTGGATTCAAGGTGCTCCCTGTAGGACTGCACACAGACTGAATCGCTATGATCAATACTGGAAGGTGATATAATGCAACACTATTAATGCAACTGGCTCCATTGAACTCAACAGAAATTCTACCATTTTCTTCAGTTAACCTAGGATTTCACCTAATGTGTCTTTTCCAACCCTAATGTCTGTGATCCTGAGCACATTACTAAATTGCCAATGGGATCTGCCAACCATTACAGTCTGTGATTTGTCAAGTACTCTATTTGTATTCACCACATCTCTGTTGTGTAAAGGATTCCAGTAATAAGCTATTAAAGACATTTAATGTTACCAATTTAAAACTGTAAAACACAAACTACCGAGGTGGTGGAGTTGCCAGAAGAGACATCAGGTCCTGTGTTTGAATGTCTGATTCAACAACTCCTATATGTGCAAAGCCTGCAGATTGGATAATTATAGCTCCATCAGTGAATAGTGTATTTATTAGACCCAAATTTGGTGCAGTAATAGAAGCAGAATAGAGACTAATGTTATCAGAAGTGTTTACAGAGAGATTGCCATGATACAAAGGTCTGGCAAATGTGGACAAATAAGGATGGCTTATTAAAGATCAGTTTTTGTGAGAGGTGCACCCTTTTTCAATGCAGCTACCCAGTAGTTACTGTGCAATATGGTCCAGTAATATACACAGCAATTAAGGAGGACTCTGTTATACTTTTTACTTAGCAAAGCTCAAAATCCCAGCTCAACACTTAATCAGATAGAAATACTATTTTCTAGTAGTTTGACTGGAGCAAAGCTTGACAAAAAAAGATGGATCTCAAATGCATCTTATCCTTGGTAAGTCACTAATGGTGAAGAAAATACAGATAGCTCCATGATTAGACTAGTTTATTATCAGTTGTTTGTGTATGTTAATGCTTTTGTATACACATAGAGAAACAAGTTATAGACATTCAAGTTATGACCTATGAGATTATAGCCCAAAACTAGAAGTGGCTGAAACTATTTACCTTTCAGTTACAGGTCTGTAGTGCTACAGTTGAAATATATAGAGGAAAGTTAAGAAGAGGGTGATAGTCTCACTTAACCCATATGGGGACCATGCAGCAAATATTTGTTAAACAAAGGTATTGTGAGAAATCCTAAATACACAACTATTCAAAAGTCAAGGAAATGCTCAGTCCTGTAAGTCAAAATGCAGAAATTGTTATAATGAAATTTTTCTGAAAACTTGAAACTACTGAAGTTTGTCCTCCTCTACAGTTCTCACAGACTCCTGCTCCCTCAGCTGCTCCTGATATGACTTACTCTCTAGACCCTTCATTAACTTCATTGCCCTTCAGGTGAAGGGTCTAGAGAGTAGGTCATATTGAGGAGTAACTGAAAGAGCTGGAGTTGTTTAACCTGGAGAAGAGGAGGCTCATGGGGGACCTTATCACTCTCTCAGCTCAGCTCATGGCTAGGCTTTGCGAACAAAGATTTGGGAAGGGCTTGGGAAGGGCTCTACCCACATTTGTTACAAGTGCGCTGGTGGCTAAAAAGGCCAATACGAGATAGACACGTCCCACTGCAAAAGGCACAGCAGAAAGACTCCCTAGGTGGTAAATTCTGTGAGACACGATTCTTTCTGCGCTGTCTTTTCTCCTCAAGAGTGATCCTGCGTGTGTTCTCAAAGGAAGCAGCAGCGTTATAGATGGTGTGTCTCCAGACCTCCCGATTGGAGGCCAGAGTAGACCAGTTATGGTGATCAATATGGCCAAGGCTGAGCTGTTGTTTCAGGGAGTCCTTATATCTTTTTTTCGGGGCTCCTCTCTTGCGGCAGCCGGTGGCAAGTTCACCATAAAGCAGGATCTTAGGGAGGCGGTGGTCCTTCATCCTTGAGACATGTCCTGCCCAACGCAGCTGCGTTCTCAGTAACATGCTACTACCTGAAAGGAGGGTGTAGACAGGTGGGGGTTGGCCTCTTCTCCCAGGCAGCTAGCAACAGGACAAGAGGACATAGGCTCAAGCTGTGCCAAGGGAGATTCAGGCTAGACATCAGGAAAAATTTCTTCACAGAAAAGGTTGTTAAGCATTGGAAAAGACTGCCCAGTGGAGTGATGGAGTCCCCAGCCCTGGAAGTGTTCAAGAAATGTGGAAACGTGGCTCTTGGTGCCCTGGTCTAGTTGACAAGGTGGTGATCGGTCAAAGATTGTACTCAACGATCTTGGAGGTCTTTTCCAACCTTAGTGATTTTGTGATTCTGTATAACATGGGGTAAACTCTACTGAGTGTTTGCCTCAGCCTACCCGGCTGGTGCAATCCCAGTGAAAGGCTTCTTCTATTTGGTTCTCACTGTCTCTCCTCCATTCAGGTCAAGGCTTTAGCCCTGCACATACACATGACTGACTGTTATGGACAGTTCTGACAATAAATTTGTTTTGTTTTATTATTTTGGTTAAATATTTTTTGAATTCTCAGTAAGCTGAAAGGCAATTATGTCTCATTCAGTGTCGAGTGTGATTCAAAATGTTCATGATGTTCATCTGCTTTCTACTTTGGGAGTTTTTTCTGCATATCTTCTTTTTTTTTTTTATTTTCAAAGTGCATTTTTGGAGAAAAGCATCCACCTAAGCAATATTGAGACACTTTAATTTGGTTAAGGATCAGATGACGCCAGGGGTACCTTCAGTCTATTATTCTGCAATTCAAAATGTCAAAAAAATCTTTCAAAAGTCATTCAAACTGATCCTGTGAATTGATATAGAAATTGATAGAAATACATCAATTTTACCTGTTTAACTAAATCTATACTTTTCAGGATGAAAAATTGACTGAAAAATTTCATGCAGCTCTAAGTTTTTCTCTGAAAATATTCAGAGAACTTTTGATTTTGCCCCTTCAGGAAATAACTTGTTTGCAAGTCAATTTATCAAAATTACCTTTCCAATACATAAAATAATACTGTATTTCAGATACTGCTCTTGCACCATTTTTAAAGCAGAAGAATTAGGAAGAAGAAAAAAGTAAGAAAAGACAAAAATATATTTTAGAGCTTTTTTAAGTCTTTAGATCAACATTCTTCAGCAAAGTTCTATTTTCATCCCTAAAGTAATCTGATATTTCTTTCTACAGGTCTTAAAAATTCAGGTAGACTTCAAGAAGTAGCTTATGTCATGTTGTTTAACAAAAGGCAAAAGGCATCCAAAAACTACTAACACAATAATATATCACTGTTAAATATTTTTAAATTATTTATTTTCTTTAAGAAGAGAAAAAGACTATATTTAATGTATCTTAACTCTCAGCAAAGTTTTCACTGCTTTTAATTATACCTTCTTGGCAGTCAGAAAACACTCTTTTGTCCAAAATGTTGACATGTTTCATTCAATAAAAACAGATATATTTGGAATATTTTATGAGACAAGGAAACAAGCACAGATTCTTTTGTTTAATTATTTAATGTTTGGACAGTGCTTTGCAAGCATAATACGCATTTATTTTTAGTACTACTTGTGCTTGCAGCATTATCAGCAAGATATGAATAAAATGCTCTCAGCTTTGCAAGCAATTTTCTTGATTAATTTCTTTGTATAAAGCAGCAGAGGGAGCTCATACATTATTTTTGGTGTATCACACACAAAAAAATTATATATTACATGTGTACACACATGTGCGCGCACACACACACACGCACATCTAGGTGACTTGGACCCACATACCTATGTGCACATGCAGTCAGCTCTGGGACAAGCTGCACAGCTACAGTGGCTGTGCCTGCACTAGTCATGCAGACCAATAGGAGCAGATGTGTGCAGCGAAAGAGCTGGGAGTGAGCACCGCATGTCCGCAGCACACGTCCTTCAGGGCACTCTTTCTGGACTAGCTGCAGCCTGGGCCCATCAGCTGAGGCACCCATTTGTGCCATGGGCATGCTCAGGATGCTCCCGGAGTGCTTTTTCCAGACGAATTTTACCCAAGAGGAACCCAGCTGGTGCGTTCTGACCTTGCTTCTGGATGCAAATCAAAGCTCAGCTGGTGGGGATCATCTGGAGGCACTCATCAACAGTGTGCGCTTGATGCAAAGCAAGTCAGCAGTGCTAAAGCTCTGTTAGAAACATCTAGGTGCCCTACCTAAGCTACTCTTCAGCTGCATAAGAAATAAGATGGATGATTTCAATTTAGGCAATTGTGTTTTGCCTGAGTGGCATGTTAGGCACCCAAATGCCTTTTTGAAGTTTCTCCTAAATCTCTGTAATTTTCGCAGGAAATGGTGAAAAGTACACTGAGAAAGAAGTGCTGAAGTAATGTGAAGGACTGGACAAATTTCTCAGACTTCTTGTTTGTGTCTGATTGAATGAGTTCTTGGGAATGTATGCTCTTAACTGGCCCCCTGAAATCTGTAAATCCGTGGTGTAAGGAAGGCTTAAGAGAATTACACTCAGCAGACCGTAGCACTCCCTGAACAGAACAAGTATAATTTTTATTTCCTTTAAGAATATGTAATGTATATCCTCTTCTGTATGCTCCTTGGGAGCATAGTTTTTCTTCCCTAGGTACCTCCTATGAAAGTCTAGGAGGAAGCAATGGGCAGTGGATAATGTGGGGACTGCACTTAGTTGGAGGGCAAAACCGTAAGGAAATAGTTGGTCCAATGGATTATCCTATAACCTCCCATATACAGATGATCACTGTTGAGGCCAAAGACTGGAAATAGTGGAAAAAACAGACTGCTGATACGTTTTATTTCCAGTCTGGGCAGAGATACCAGGTACTTTGCACTATGGTTTGGTGTTTTTGCTTCCAGACTTGAACTGAGCAGATGTGAAAGTGGCAGTAATGGGACTGAAAAAAACAGGAGAGGTTGGGGGATGGAACAAGTGTGGGGGGATGGGACACAAGGTGGGAAGAGCAGACACCAAATGGAACAATACTTTGTGATTTTAGAAAACTTATGCGTTTGGGGTGGAGCTTAGGGCAAAAGGAATAGATTTGGGGAGAATTACTTTTTATATCTAAACCAGCTGTCCAAATTCATAATAAAAAGCCCATAAACCATCATTGTAAGAGAGGAAAAGCCACATTGTTTTTATTTGTCTGTAGAGCAATATGTGTCACTGTATAAATAGTAACTAATAATAATAACATGTGCTGCAGCACTTCTGTGATATTTTTCAATAATTACTATTGTTGTAAAGGAGTTTAGTATGAAGTAAAACATCTCTATGAGGGAAAAAATTGCTACCTCTTTCCCTCTGATATTTGTGTAACTGAATTAAAAATATGCAGACACATCAAGTCAAAAAACCATTATTCCTAGTTCAAGGAACTCAAGCTGAACACCTTGAAAAATCTCTCAGCTACATTGTTCTTTCATATGTTATGAGGATTTTTATTTCCTTTTAACAGCAGTAAATCGTCAAATGAAAGAGGCTTATATTGCACATACCATTGCGAGACATGCTCATATTGTAACATCAGAATGAACTATTTTTAACCTAATATACAACAATTTAGGAGCATTAGAAGAACATAAAACAGATAAAAGTATAGCTTTTACAGCCATTCATCAATGGCCTTTTTTTGAAGAGTGCAGTTACCTCCTCAGGCTAAGCATACATCTCTCTATTTCACATAAATACACAAAGTGACAGGGCTTCCAGTCAAAATAAACATTTGCTCAGTGTATACCTGATTTTCACCCATTTCATTCAACAGGAAAGATACTGAGGTTAACACACTAATCTCTCATCAGCTCTAGGGATGAAGATGTGCTGTATTCACCAACTGCGACTGAGTGTGCTTGCAGGTTGCTGCTCCCATGGATGTCCATGCCTTTGTATTGGTACTATTTAAAAGACAAGAAAACCAAGCCTTGAGGTGGATCCAACCAAAATTACTTTCAGTTTTTACAGAATAAGAATGGCTCAAAGACGAGAGGGCAATGTCCCAAGCTTGGTAACAGTGCAAGTAGTGATTAGGATTGCTGAAAAAAGCACCATTTGGATGAAAATACAACACAAGGTGACATAACAATGATATTATTGCTCGGGATAAAAAATTATATACAGTATTGAATAACATAAAGCATCGGAAATTCAGGGCTGAAAGCTTCCAAGAGTCTGAGGCACCAAAATCTCACCAGATCTGAGGAAATCTGTGGTACCTAGAGCAAAATGTAATTTTTTGCATTTGTGGTTCTGGCTGCATTGCTTCGAACCCTGTATGGGTGGAAATATGATCCTGTTGCCTTGGTGTGTTTCTCCAGCATTACAGTAGCTGAAATAGAACAGGAGCTGAGCACAGCTCTCTTACCTCCTGGGGCAGGGCTCATCAAGCATCACTGTACCATCAGGCTGGCTCCTTTGCCAAACAGAGGCCAAAAGGATGTAGTAGATCCCCTCTGAATCCCATGCCTGGCTTGCTAAGCCTTCTGATGCTTTTCCAGGTAAAATACCTAATTCAGACACTTGTTTGGTGATCTCACACTAGAATTTCACACCACTCTATTGAACAAAAGGTTGATTGAATAATTTTAACAGTCATGATGTTAGTTAAACCTGATTAACAGATTATTTTCCACTGATATCCCTTCCTTATTCTATTTACAAGCTAAATAGCCCAGACACTCAATTGATAAATGCTCATTTCCCTCCATCTTAATTAACTAAATATTCTTTTACTTAAACAATCCCTCATTTTTCCATAGACACAGTCATAGATCCATTAGCAGGGTCTATCTGAGACTAGGGATCTTTTATTTATGAGGACAAGTCCAAACAGTTACTATTTTTTAATGTTTTTATTTTCCTTGATACTGTACACCATGTCATGGCTTTGGTCCAAACAGTAATCACACAATGGGTGCCGTTTCTTCTTTCTTGACCTATCACACTCCACATGATTTAATCCATTGTTTTGGATGTTGCCAATGATTTATTGTATGAAAAATGTAAATGATCTGGATGGCAGATGTTTTATATTTTCTGACCATTCATTTTCAGTGGGAATGTAATTAAAATTTATGAAGTGTATCTGCTGAATTGCATTGGCAATTGATGATCTCCTCCAGTGCTGTCTGTCTGGAGATGATGAGTGATTGTGGACAGTGAGATGTGTTGACAAGGGCAGAAACAGACGTGATGTTACTGTCATGAGTGAGGCTACCTGCAAAAAGGCTGCCGGTTTTTTTCTCCCTTTTTTCCCACAGGAAGAAGGTGGCAACCAGAGCTGTCTTTCTTCTTGCAAGACAGAGTACAAACCCTCTGCGTATTCCTGAAAGCTGTCACTCTTCACAAGTGCAATCTCTGTCTCTCTCACCAATGGGCATCTGGAAGCCGCAATATCGGTTACAACAACCCATGTCAAGGATATTAATTAAATTCCTGATGGCCACCCAGAGAAGCTAATGAGTGTAAATTTCACAACATCCCAACTCATAAGGTGGTGCACTTAACCTTTTCAGCATTGATATCCTTCCTCCAGGAGGAAAGTAAAGAGGTGAGCTTTTTGCCAAGGGAGCATGATAAAGAAGAGGGAAAAGAGACACTTGGTCTGCCACACTTTAAAATATAAACAGATCTGAACTTGATCTGCTGGATTTAGATATCCCACAAGCCCAAAACAGGATGGGAAGTTTTTTCAGAATTGAGATCCCAGGTAGCATTTTGTGCAGAGCCCTAATTGCTATGAATCTAAGTGGATCGATCTCCTTACCTCAGCCCCTTCCAGCTCCGTGAGCAAGACAAGCAGCTCTGTTTTTAAGCCCAGTGAGGTGTACTCACTGGACTTTGACTTACCCCTGATCTTGACGTGGCGTACCTCTTACATTTCTGAGTGCTGTGGAAGACAGAATATGTAATTACTACCATCCTACCTCTACAATATATATACAAACAGCCTAGATTAACATGAAGTGAATAATATAAGTGCTATAGGACCAACAACTGGAACTGGGGAATTTCTGACACCCATCTTTATGATCAGATATTTTGATCATTTGAATGTTTGAAGTGTTTTCCTAATCCACAAACCTCATTTAGCATATATAGCATTAGGCACTAATAAAAATGCCTTCACTTTTAAGTCGTGTGGCCATCTCACTATGAGAGGCTGGTAAAGGAGGATTTTATTCCAAAAGCAAACCTCAAAGGTAGTTTGTCACAAATGCCCCAGTCCCAGTCTCACTGCAGGTGCTGACACCACTTCCAGTGAGTTGTGTCGATGGGGTCCAAACTAAGGTGATTGTAGCTATCGGTTGATGAGCCCTTCTTGCACTGCAATCAGTAGGCATTTTGGCATTCATTTCAAAAATAAGGATTACAAGCTAAAGAACTAATCCAAGCTTCAGGCCTGGTTGTGATTGTAACATTTGACAATGTATGATTCAAAACAGACAAGGTGCAGCAGATGGTCAAGATTCTATTACACGAAGGCGCTTTTTTTTTATGGGTGTGAGCTCACAGCTCGGCTGCTTCTGTGTGTGTATGGCCTGTGACAGGCAACTGTGGCAGGAGAGGAGAAAGAATGAGGTAGGACTGGGAACACAAAGTCTGGTTTGGCGTATTTTGGAAAAACCCAAGGAGATAGTCTTAGCAGACCCCGTGGTACAAGAGGTTTAGTAAATACTGCAGAAGTCTGGGAGCTAGTAAAGTTAAATTCCCTTTGGCTTCATTGCTGTCTTGTTGGGTGCCTCAGTTTACTTATCTGTACTTTTACGTAATATGCCTTACCTGGCTTTGTATGCCAAAACTTCATTCATTAATACTGATGTCAAAGAGGACATTCAGCACCTCACAGGAGGCCCAGTGCACCTGCATTAGTTAGCCATAAATCATGGGAAACACTTTGAAGTGTCAGAGAGATTTAATGTGGGATACAGAACAGAAGGGGAATGTGATGAACTGAGCCCCAAGCCCCAAATAAGGAATTTAAAATGCACCTTCCCCCTAAAAGTGTCAGCAAATGAAGAAAAAGAAGAGCGGGGAAGCCCCAAAGGCAGCAATTTTGAATGCTTTAGTTTTCTCTATTGACTTTAATTAAGCTCACCCAGGATTGCAAGCCTGTCACTTGGGGAACCTTTCCATAAAGAAAAAAGGAGTTTGCTCCCCAGGTGGGTTTTCCCAAGTTTCTCAGGCTCTTACCACAATATATGCCTGGCATCCATGACAGGGTCGTCAAAAATAATAGCTAAGGAATTCACTGTCTGTCATTCCAAAATAATTATGTATGGGGCTTTACTTGCACTTGAGATGGGTTATATATTTCATTGAGAAAACCCATGTAGACTAAAATATATATTTGTATGTATGCATGTAATATATGAAGGTTGCAAAGATTAACAAATAAAGAATATGGAGGAGCAGAAGTCTGTATACATGCATGTGAAACACGTCTAGAAAGTGGATGAAAGGCACTATCATTCCAAGGTTTGTTAATTACAAAATGCATTAATGTTTTATTAGCCATTTATCAGTAATTAATCACCTACTTTGATATGAAGTTCAAGCTTGCAAATACACCATGGAAATTGTCCCTTAAATATAAGCCAAGTTTTAAGAGTCAGCAGAACAACAGCAAAGATAGCAGCCTATTCCCCTCAGCTGCCTGGAAGAGACTTTTGATGCCTCAGCATCGTGCCTGTGTCTAGGTGTGCAATAGTTTTTGGATGCTTGCAAAGTCAAAATAGTGTGGGGAAAAAAAATGAAGAAAGCTTGCAAGCAGAAGGGGAGGAGGTAGTATACTCAGTGGTATTCTTCAGGTGCACAGTTTGAATAAAAATGCAAAACAGGATGCTCCCGTTCAGTAAATATTATCATTTTTATTCACTCATTAATTAAGTTGCTTAATTGCTGCTGTCAAAAGACTCTTGAGTTTGTGACTGGGGTTGTTGCACTGTTCTGATAGTGGTTGAAGAAGGAAAAAGGCAGTATCACTCGGCTTGCTCTTTACCTGACAATAAGGAGGCACTGGTTATAGAAGATCATAATGAAGCTGCAGAGTTACATATGGAAAAAGGTAGATATTTCCAGGAAAAAGAGGAAAGGGGGAGGTAAGTTTTATTAAATCCATCAAATATTATTTCACCAATGTGATTGATACACCGTAACTTGTGCATTATCATTCAATTTGTTACTTGATGAAAATCATATTAAAGCAAAATATTTCCCCCATTTTAATCTGACTTCCCCAAGAGGACTCAGAAATGGAAAGGGACTCAAGCTATATTGGTCAACACAACTATACATGTTTTTTTCTAGGTCTTTCTCCAAAGGATTAATGCAAGCTAGTTTAGGTACAGTCTTTTCCAGGACACTAGACTGACAAATGACCAACACTTATGGTATATTATTCATATATTTCTGAGACAGTACCTATTCATGCCAGGATGACAATCAGTCCCATGTCACTCCAGACATTTTTAGAATTGATGCCCACTTTACTGCAGACATCTCACATCTCAGTATCACACTGAGAGTGAAGTACTGTGGTCATGACACATGAAGGTGTCTTTGCAAATGCCTACTACGAAAATAAGACTGATCTGGCAGACATGGGTCTAGACTACCAATAACCATTTATTGATTCTCATGACTAAATAGACTAAATGGAAGACAGCTTTCAAAACAGATTGATGAGAATGGGCTCTGGTACATCCTGAGTCAAATCATTACATGTATGTCTATACCTGTAAGAAAGACTAGAGATGTTCTAGGTTACACTTGCCTCCAGTTGGCTCATGAGCCACAGAAGGAAAAACTATTGCACACAGACAACAAAGCAGAAATTGCTTATCAGAGAGAGACTAGTGCTAGGATGATGGATGCGGTATATAGCCACCAATTTTACCTTATGGCTGAGAAAGTTGCAGCTTATCCCTCAGTTCTAGAGTCAACCCTGCAGATAAATCTATATGTCTGTTCTCTGTTCATAACCCCTCTTTTTCAATCCTCTGTAATGAAGCAAGTGATCACTTAAGGGACTTACTGCTGCTCAGGAGCGAGAATTCTGCTTAATGAAGAAAATCCCTTACCGGGGCACGGAGGAGTGTGACCGGCGCGATGCACCAGGAAGGGACAGTCACAACACGGTCTTACTTTGAGTTTTTGGGTGTATCACACTGCCTATGTTACTGGCTTGGATAAATTTCAAAAACAAGTTATGAAGGTCTTCAAAACTCTTTGACACATTGAATTCTTGGCAAGAAATATAGAGTTTACATCTCAATCTGTCCAGATACACTTGTTAATATCTCCCCTCCCCTTCTGTTGATAAGACACTACAATTTGCACTAAATTGTGTAATGCGTTTTGTAATGGACACAAACATTCTTAAGGAGAGAAGCAAATATAGTACACTGTTAAGAACATCTCATATCCAAACATGAGCGTAGGTTTTCTGAATTGAAAGACTACTGGCCTGCAGCATCACACAGCCTTAGCTGTCGAGCTTGTACAATGCTTACAGGTTCCTTGAAAAAAACCAGCAGCATAATTAAATGACTTATAGGCAAAAATTTGCTACACTCATTGCTTTTGATTCCACCAAAATTAAAAGAAAAAACAAAACTGCAATGAAACACCACATTCTAAACACTGGAAGGTGTGAGCAAAGAAAAGTTTTCAAACATTTCAAACTGCTGAGTTATTATTATTCAGCCAAAGAATCATAAACCAAACCCATTCCTCGTACTAGATTTATGGGTCAGTATAGCCTTTTTAAAATCTGAAGGCCTAAGAAATGTAAGGGTGCTGACTGATGAGCTGGGACAGCCTTACCTGGGGACAAGCTGAAAAGGTTGGCAGCTCCATCTGTCTACCCTGCTCCTGGTGTCCAGATGTCTAAGCTGCTTGTCAATCAGCTCCCAAACCACTGCGGTTTACAGGGCAGACTTAGCACTGCAGCAGTCACTGGTGTTGGTTTGCCTTAAAATGCTTCACTATAATTGCTAGCTGATTTCTATGGAGAAAGACACAGGATAGAAAGAGGTACCTCTACCACCTGTCTCAATACAGGCAGTCCCCAGTAGTCAGAGTCCAAATCTACTTAAATGTACTCTATATTCATCATTGTGCTTTTATAAAAATGTCCAAAACCCTGAAACATGCACTTCATTGCAATACAAACATAAAGCATACTCAAGCTGCTTTTCCATAAAGTTTCTGCCATCAGCCCCTGGAATTGGACATTCTCTGGTATTAAGAACTTTGTCCCTGCACATCCTCCTTTCCGGACCCTAACCAGCTCTCCTGGTCTGCAATGACAGTGTGGGAGCACCCGAGCACTCACCCTGCTAGTCTGGGACATAGGATGCAGTTGCTCATGCCACTTTCTATATACTTCCTGTCCCTGTTAGTGAATGCAGTAGTGAACTTAGCCAAGGAGTTTAAATGTAAAAAAACATTAAGTTTTGCCTTTTCTTCTATGATGTGAGCAAATACCTTTTCTTCACCTTTCCCTTGAACTTCCTGATAACTCTTGTCATGTATCTTTTCCTTCTTTTCTCCTGTGTGCTACTTCCTTCATCCAACATGGAGGGCATAAGCTACCAGAGTCACTGAGAAAGGACACCGATTTTTGAAAGAAAACATTGGTTCTTAGCTCTACCCAGTGGAGTTTCTTGGGTGAATTCTGAAGCTTATTTAGGCTTCTCTTTGTCTCTAGTGACCAGTGGTTAAATTATGCTCTGATAAAATGAGAAATGAGCCTAAAGAAGGAACCTAAATTTAACTACAAGAGAAAGCAGGTGATGTAAGTTCTTGATATAAGTTCTCAAACAGCCACCTGGACCTGAGTAACTCCTTAAGTAATTCCCTGATATAGCAGTGGTAGGCTCTGCCTAGAGACAGTGTAATAAATTGCCGGAGCATGTTATTCCCTGAGGACCCAGCAGGCGAGCACATTGAAAGCTTCCTCGGGAAAAAAAAAAAAAAAAAGTAAAAAAAAGGTACAAAAAAGCACAAAGGTTCAGCTGCTGTCCTTGTGCTACTGTTTCCTTATTGCTTCCCCCAGCACAACACAGTCAGACCAGATGATTTAGAAATGGCACCCTCTGCACCCTTTGTCACACGTTCCTGGGATGTCAGCACAATCCCTCAGCCTGGCAATGGCTTCTAGAGCCATTAAGTGAAAGCCACCACTCACTTCTCCAAAACAGAAGGAACAACCCAATCTGAGAACAGTCAAGGCCCCAGAGTGACTCCACAGTTTTCCTTTGGTCTGTGCATCCAGGGACAATCAGAGAGTGGCAATGGGTCCGCAGGAGAGAGCCCCTTGGAGGGTTCAGAGGGTCTGGGCCAGGAGGAGATTAAGATTAAATTGTTAAAAGGTGGCTGCAGCCTCCAGCATGGGATACCCATCAGGATTCAGCAGGCAAACCTCTTCAGCTTGGTATGGTATGTGAGGGGAGACAGAGGTGATGCTGTGGGGCTGAGGGCAGCCATTCCCCAACCTCCGGTGTCCGATGTGAGGCTGGAAATGAAGCAGAGGTGGGATAAGAGGCCTCTGAGCCCCAGTTCATGCCTTAGTACAAGTGTAGGAGTTGAAGATGGGGTCAGGAGGTGAGGGAGAGTTCAATCCCAGGCTGAGCGATGACCCTGCCTGCATGGGAAGGGGACATCCTTGGCCCCTGAGAAGAGTCACTGGAGGTTCATCCCGTCGGGGAGGAATTCTTCCCAGCAGTAGCCGTCCTGCTGATGAATCACCCCACGGATGGGGCTGCCGGTCAGTGCGCCCTCCCCTCACGCAGCTGTGCTCAGACTCCGACAGATGTGTGCCGCCACCCACCACAGCCATGACGGGCGCCCAAGATGAATGAGCCCTCAAGAAGGATCAGGGGGGCGGCATGGGGGGACCCCAGGGCAACAGGATTTGTTTTCTGCTTCATTCAAATGAGCTCACCCGGTAGGAAGAGGTGATGCTGTAGTTATGTGGCTTCCTTTTGAAATCCTAGCAAAGTTTGCACACTCCTCGCTCCACCTGTTGCTGAAGGGAGAGCAGTGCGCGACCAAGGATATCCTGGAAGGTTATCAATTTGGTTGCTTGAAAAGGCAGCTGAAGTTTTATTCAGACAGACCTGGATCACAAAGTGCTGAGTATCTGCCACCACCCCTGACTTCAGGGGGCTTAGGATCATGCTCCGGGTGTGGGAAGACCAGCTATGACCATGGGTATCCCATAAACGATGACACCTTTCAAGCTTTCCTGTGGAGAAGGCAAAACACATCACTGAAACTCAAGTGCTGGGTTTGCAGTAGATTTTAGCAGCAACAAGAATTTTCTGTTTAAAGGAGCTTCAGAACAAATACTTTGAAAATTTTTAAATATATATATTTTATTATATGTTTTTATAAAAAGTAGTAAGAAATGGAAGTGATTATTTTATCTTCCAGTTGAACCATGGTGGATCAAAGCAAGGAAGTGTGTATCTCAAAACTGACACATCCCTAAAAATTTCATGATTGTTGCTATTTGATGTGACACGTCACAGAATTTTATGTCAAGCTGAAGAAAATGTGACAACTTATATGTAGTATTTTCAGAAACAGAGTTTAAGTGCAGTATTGAGACGTGTTTCTGCAGGGTTTTTTAAAAACTCTGCTTGTTCCGAGTCTTAAGAAAAGCAACCCCATATGCTTTAAACTTCTGCACCCCATTAATTAAAGTCAGAGCTTAAAAGTAATACTAAAAATAATTGGCTGGATTAGAAAAGGCTGTGGGTGAGCTGAGAAGTTACCATTGCACAAATATTAATAAATCACTTTTCCTGTAATTAGCAGAAAAAAAGAAGAGTGCAATGTGGTAAGCTAGCAGTCGTTTTGCAAAAGCATGTTGGCTAGAACCTCTCATCCCTCTTCTTTTCCTTTCCACATATACATCCTTTCAAACCAAGATACAGTTGCTGACGCCATTCGTGAGAGCGACCAGCAAGGGCGAAACAGGATTTTCAAAAGGTCAATAGAAAATGAGGAAAGAATCCAGATGACCAAGACTGTTAATAGGTGATTAATATTATGCTATTGTTACCAGAAATGGAACAGTTCAGCCTCATAGTCTTTGTCCCAGCTCTTGAAAGGTACAATTTTATAACAATGTTAGGTAGTGCAGGAGAGTGCTAAGCACCCTTTGTTCTTTCCTCGGCACTTTCCTAGATGCAGTTCATGTGAAAAGAAAGAATCATAAAGAGCTCTAAGCCTTCCCCTAATGTAAGGAGAAATGCAACATTTGCAGGCTTCCAAAATAAAGTCAATAAATAAGAGCAATGTTTTGTAAAACAAAAATAATGTTCTCATTTAAGAGCATCAGTAAGAACACTATCTAATTGTTTTCTTTTGGCAAGCAAGTAAATAGCTATATAGTTTTCTTGCTTGAGCACACACAAATAATCCAAGGTGTAAAATAGTCACAGCCTCCCTGATTCAACAGATTTCCCAGAGGTAGATTCTGATGTGCTGTTCTCCTGGACAGTTTATACACCTTGCCTTGGCTTACAATCATTCAGCTTCCTGGGTATCTCTATTTTATGCTCAAGAGCTCACTCTCCTGTTTCCAGCAACATCTCTTGCCTCTAGATTGCCCCTTGCCTCTTTTGTAAATGTCTGAGGTTTTCATCAGCATTTCTAAACAACCTCTGCTGTTCTGTTTTACTATCAGGAAAGATCCCTGAAAGACAAATTTTCCTTCAAGTGGATGTTAACTGTTACATTCCATGTAAAAAAAAAATGTTCCAAGTTGTTTTCCTCAAAAAACCCCAAACAACCAAAGACAAAACAAGCCCCCCAACAAAAACCAGAATAAAACAAGAAAAAGAAAGAAGAAAGAGCACTTTGAAGCACTCAGGCATTTAAAAGTTCATTTTCTAGATATCCCTTGATGTTTTTGGCTCCTAAGTCACAATATTATGAAATACTACCACCCTATATCTCTGCCCTTTGGCACACACAAGTTCCATTGACTTCAAAGGGAGATATACCTGCATAAAAGTGACATGTAAAGTCTTCTCAATCCTTTAATCTTCCAAGAATTTAGTATTTATTACTATCTCAAAATAAAAGCCTTTTTTTCTTAAAAATAATTTAAGAATATTGACCATCTCTCCAGCAAAGCATTTAGGATCATGGTAAAGTTTAGGCAAATTAATAGTTATATTCACATACATAATATAAATTCACATTTATGTCAGCAGCACTGTTTACATATTTGACACTAGGCATGTGTTAACCACTTACCAAACCAGGACCATAGGAGAGAAATTCCTTCATCAAAGAAACCAGATCACAGGACGTGTAACAAATTCTTCTTCACCCTCACATCCCAAAAGCCTGGGGCAATAATTGCTGGCATTCTGAATATGTTGGGTTTGTGCGTTACAGTCATCGAGGCAAACTTGAGTCTACTCTGTCCTCTTTCCATGGAGGAGGAATGAAGGGTTACATGGATGATGTCCACCATGGGTTGGGCCTGCAGCTGTACAGTGCCATGCTGTTCCACAGAGGGAACCTGAGACAATGCCACAGCTCACCTACCACTATATTTGCATGGCCAAACGTCAACCTAGTTTACAATGACATCAATGGCAAAAATTCCATCAACTTCAACTACTGTTCTTTGGGTAACAGGCTTTTACTTGGAGTAGCCCCTTACTTTCACACTTGTCTTTACAGCACTCATTACACTCTGGATATTCCATAGCTGCCACAATTATTATTCTTGCTTCCTCTACAGTTTTTATTGGCATCACCAAACAATGAGAACCAGAAAAATACTGATATGTATTCATAACTGATTGAAGAAAAGAGGGTGAGATTTTGGGACTGGGAAGTTTTTCTACCCACAGAACATATTTGTGCAGCAGAGAAAGAACAAAGAGAAATGATGCTGTTTATTTTGATGGTTCTGAGAAGCTAACATTCACCCCGCTCATCCCAGGAGCAAACAGCTGGCAAACAGCTGACAACATAGATATCAGTCAACTCCCACGTAACTAACAATATAATACAAAAAAATATAGGTAATAATGATATGACATGACAGGATGCATCTTTGATTGTGTGTGTTAAAAAAAAAATAAAATCTTACAGTATATGGAAAACATTCCAAGAAGCCTTCCTTTCTCTTTTTTGCTTCTTACTTTCCTCCTTTCATAACATGGTTGCATATTTGTGATTTTTCTGTAAATTATGGTTTCTATTCGAAACATTTTTCTTTAATGTCCATATTCCCAAAAAGTCATTTTACTATTTATGTGGTCAAATCCCTCCTAATGTGATTTGATAGCACATAAATAGTAATACGACTTTTTATGTTGTCTATTGCTTATGTAGAGTTTTCAGAAACCCTATATTATAGCCTTGTATTAAACCCTGATAATTTTCAGGGGTCATCACTATAATATATGACTGGAAGACTGCTATTGTGATGCTGTTGTCAGCCAAAAACCTTGCCTTCAAATGTGTGCCTCAACCATAGTATAACATAAATCAAAATATGTGTCTGCCTAGCCATATATCCATTCTGTGACTTTAAATATTTTAATAATCACGGGTGCAGGACAGGACACAGGGGCTTTCTATAACCAGTGGTGGAAACCAGTAAACATTAAAAAAATAAATAATTATAAAGTCTGCATGTTATAATCCTATAGCAGAAATGAGCATCCCTGTACATTTTTAATAAGGGCGTAAGCTTACTTTGCATGGCAGACTCCCTGCTACTGTATATAAATGTCTATCTCGGTGTCTAATCTACTGACCCCTTAACAAAGCACTTGGCAACTTTTTTACTCCTTCACACACACTCACCTGTGCCCCACGCTCCTTCCCCCCCAAAATACAAGCGTTTCTGCATTAGTTTATTATCACCTCCTCCGGATGATTAAGATGGCTGATGCCAGGTGACAGATGATGCCACGTGAACATATTTGGTTGGAGGTGTTGGTTTTAAGGGTCACCATCCATAGAGGTGCACAGATCTGGTATTTTGATTCAGAATCACATTCTGGTTCAAAGGAAAACACTAATCCTATTCATAGTTAATGTATTCCAGTAGGAGACTTTAAGACTTTCTGACTTTCCCTCTCCATTTTGCATTTCCAAATCTCCCATCAGCTCAGTTCATGAAAACCAGCCAATTCTGACCACCTTGTGGTCTATAGGTCTGTGTTGATTTTTTTTCAGATATTCCTGAATATCATGATGTTGCCATTTCACACTTGTTCTAGTGCAGGAATAAGGGGGTAAATAAGAACTGTGTACGTGCAATTCAGTGCTGCGTGTAGGCTTCTCTCAGTCACAAGTACAAACAGACTAGGGCTCTGTTCTGCTCCGTGAATGCTGTAGGAGTCCTAAGGTGCTTTTGAAAAAAAATCACCATCCACTGCCATGACAGCCCTCCTTCTGCAATGTAATTGCAGAAGATATGGAAAAATCCAAAGGACAGTGGCCTCCATCCCAGCAGTAGTTAAGTTTTTATGAAGTTGCTTGTGTCTATGGCCAAGTTCTGCAAAGCTTTATAAAGTGTGCATCCTCTTCACACCACTAGTTCTATCAAATCTGATCAAGCTAACTGTGGGAGTTCGGAATACAAACACAGGATCAGGACTATAGCGTGTGAAATCCTTAGAGATGAAAGTGCAACAGAGTTTGAAAATAGTATTTCTATTAATAATGAATATTCTCAATTTATACCAGATTTTGTAATGTTTCTGGGTACACAGTGTTCTGTTGTTGTCCCAGATGCTCTCCTTTCTGACTGATTCGGTTCCCTTTTGCAAATGAGCACCCCCTACTCACCCTAGGGAAGACGCTTAAGGGAAAAAGGCAGTTAAAATTGCAAAACCAGGGAATTGACTGTAATAAAGTGCAGGGAAATTCCATGCAAATGTGGTCCTTAATTTCTTAGGCTCTGCAACTTATCAGTACCTTTCAACAGGGCTAATGTCAGGTACTGTACAGCATTCCTTATTTTGAGAAAGCTGTTTCCTAAGGTCCAGATGATGTTATAAGTGGTATAACATGACTCAAAGTAGTTTTGCCAGATGTGATATCCCCTGTTGCAGCCTCAAATAGACTGAGAATGAGGAATGCATGCTCCATTAATTTCCATTGGAGTGAAGAATGCATTACTCCTTTGCCATTCCCATACTAAGAAATCTTCACATAGTCACAGCTTTATTTTCTTTATTCAGGAAGCCATATATTCCAGTATTCTTCTGTATTTGCTTTTTGAAGATGTTCACCGACTTTTTCCTTTGTCACTTCTGCAACACATATGCACAGTCCTGTCTACACACACCGACACAAATTATGTTCTCAAGGGAATATCTAAAATGACCTGTTACTTTGAGTATTTCATAGCTGGTTTTCTCCTTCCAGTGATTAAACCCACAAATTTAGTTAATGTACAGAGCAGATTTCATGCATAAATCTACCCCCCATAATTGCTTTTAAAATGCTGGAACCATTTTCAGATGCTGTCATCCATTTCTTAGGTGGTGGCCTCCTTCTTTCATGCATTCAGTAAATCAAAATTTACATGACTGTGTCCCACTAGACATTTGTGTAAGGTAGATCAGTTCTTTGTGTGGTCTTTTTAAATAGAATTTTGGCAGATTTGGAAAAAAAGACACATATATAAATAAAAAGAAATTACTAGGAAAGTTCCTGAAGGATGGTAACTACCAAACAGTCTTAGGCATGTTTAACAGAGGGAGAAACTCATGACACGTCTCTCTCACATTGTTATACTGGTCATTACAAATCGTTCATCTCGCACCACCATTCTGAAGTGTTACTTTATTATTAAAAGTGTCAGTAACTTGGCCTTTTCTGAATCAACTCCTCTTCACCTCTAAATGACAAGAAAAAGGGATATGTATCTTTTTAGCCAGTCAACAGAACTGCCCTAAATCACAATTTGCTAATCCCCATGCTCCACTACTTGCACACAGAAAACAGTGTTCTTTCATGGTAAAGCTTAAAACTGCACTGATGGTGTTCTAATAGATCCCGTGTTACTACAATTTCACTGCAACTATAAATATCTATTAAAAAAAGGTTTTGTGCATAGGTAAAACCAAATTCCTGATATTAAAAAAAAAAAAAAGGTAGCAAGTACAGTCTGTTTTCTGTTGTCATAATTTCTAAAAGTTTCTTTGCTTGACACTTCAGAAATTCAGCAATTTCCCCTGGATTCCCTTATCCTTGCTACAAGTGGGCAAAGTTTCTACCATATTTTTGCCAGACTTTGTCAGAGATGTTATTCATTTTCAATACTCAGTGACTGAATTTTTGTTTAAGTGAATTTGAAACATATCTAGTGTTTCTCACAAGAAGAATATAAAGTGTAGCTAGAGAGGTTAACTCTCAGTTCATCTCAGGTACTCACTTCCATCATAAAAAAGTATTAGCAGGAAGCTGGAAACCTAGCCCAGATCTTCAGCTGATGTAAGCTGATATACTTCCACTGATTTCATAAACTATGATGGGTTATTTCAGAGGAGGATCTGTCACAATTCATCACTGCTTTGAAAATTGTATGGGGTGATAATCACAGAGAATATTGCTACATGTCTGACATATTGCACCAATATTGCTCAAATGTGTGTTGTTTTTTTCTTGTGTAGCAAGTCGCTTTGCAATGCATGAACAATACTAAAATTAGCATGATGCTAGTAATTTCCTGATTGTTAAACTAATCTCATAGTCTGAAATCTGAGAGTGGTAGAAACAGAGAAAAAGCTTTCAGGTTCACAAAAAGAAAAAAAAACCACAAAAACATATCCTTAAAATATAATGAAACTTTTCTAGAGCACAGATACAGAGCTGCGCTCAGCTTCATGAAGATTTGCTTAGTGACTTACAAAACCCCTGAAGTGTTACCAGCATAACCAAGGTTTAAAGCATCCCTGCCAAAACCACTGTAGTCAACGGGGCAGCAGAGGGTGGCCATGCTCACCGCCATGAGGCACCCATGCCCTGAGACTGAAGAGCCAAGGCTGCTCTTCAGGCTCCTTTCTCATGAGCACAACCCAGCAGCCCCCAGGGCTACCCAGCATTTCAAGTGTGTTTGAAAAGTAATGAGTAGTCTGGATGCCTAGCTCAAACATGTGACAGGTTGTAATGAAATCTTCCTTGCAGGATTTCTCAACCAACTTAAGGGAAAAAGGACTGTGGAAGTCTACCTAATGAAAACTGTTCTTTGCAATTCTTCAATGTCCTCTCTACTGCAGTGGTAGCTCTTCCTACTACTGCCCGTGCTTTTCTTCTCATTTGGCTTCTGCTCCAATCCATTCTCAGGCAGGGACATTATGATATGTTTATTAATGAAAACATGGGCTTCTGTTGTCCACATCTTCCTTTACCTTCAGTGACATCAGCACTTCTGCCCTTTCCTGTTTTGTTCATGGTCATGATCAGTGGCTGAATCATGATCATGGCTTGCGCCCTCCTTCCTGAACTGCCTCATGACCATTTTGCTCATTATCTAAATTCTGCTTGTTCTCATTTGCTGCTGTTGATTCCATACCCAGTGCCAACTTTGCCAATGCCACAACATTCACTGACAACTCATTTGCCACACATACACCTGCACAGCAGGGGGAAGGGTTGAAATCACAGCACAGCTGTGGTCATCCACATTAGCCTTGGGTGACTGAAAATTGGCAGTGAAGCTGCCATTGGCAGTGAAGCTGCAGTTCAAACCTCCCATTAGTTTGTCTATGAAAACCACAATGGATGCTTTGCTGTTATGCTTTCCTTGATGGAGACATATATATCAGCTAGAAGGCAATAACATGCATGTACTAAATCACAGAGAGCTTGCACCCTCAAGTTTCTAACTACATATATCTAAAGAGGAAGGATAGAGATCCAGGGGCAGGGGAGATGTTCCTTGCTCCATCACAGGTTTGACTTACAAACACATGGAAGTCATGGAGCTCCTCAGATTCTTGTTTATAAAATTATGTGGGGCTGGGCACGTGACAGATCATCTCTGTGTAAGTCAACTGCAGTGGCACATGCAGACTGCTAAGCTGGCCCTGAGCAGTTGAGTTAACGTGGCATGGTTGCAAAAAATACTACATGGGAAGTGATTCCAATCAGGCCAATGCCGAGTG
The DNA here is from genome assembly GCF_003945595.2 of Pipra filicauda. NCBI lineage: Eukaryota > Metazoa > Chordata > Aves > Passeriformes > Pipridae > Pipra > Pipra filicauda. The sequence continues at coordinate 5,568,631 of NW_024104643.1, read as the reverse complement.
GTGCTACTCAGCTTGGGAGGATGTTGATAATTCTCCTCTTGAATCTGCTAGTTAGATGCCACAGTACCTATGCTGCAGAGGGCAGAACTGAAGGCTGAGAAGCACTTGCAAACTCTGGTTACGGAGATCAATAAAGAGCAGAGATTGTTACTCCCTTTCCACCATCTTAACTCCTAAGCCCTCCTTTTACTACACACTATTTGACTTTACAGTTTTATGAACTGCTTTGAGCTGAATGAAGAGTTCAAATAAGATGGGCTAATTTACCTCTTTCTGCTCAGAGTCACTCTATGGATGGACTGCGGTTTCTCCCCCTTTACCGGTTATCTGAGTTTATCTGAAAGAGAGTTTTTCATAAAACAGTTAATCAGGACTATTCAATAATATAAACCAAATTACTTAAATACTGGCCACATGAGAAATATGTTCTTTTCCTCTCTCAGCTGATTGGGTATACTCAGACACATCTCCACAGCAAATATTTATATCTACACCATTAACATTCTACTCAGCCTATTAGAGTTTTGGTGCTCTACTCTATTTGTAGCTCTAATAATTTTAAAAAGCTCTTTTAAAAAATTATTTCAAAATATATATCTCTATAATAAATAACATAGATAGATTACCGTCAATCTGGGCACTCAAAAATTATTGCAAAGCATGAGAGTTTCTACCTTCCCTTCAAATGATTTCTAATGTGGTAGTATAATCCTTCCTTCTCCATTTATTATCCTATTTATAATCTTCTACTAACCTTTATGTTACCATTTGTTCCTCGTGCTTACTTAAATAGGGAACCTGAACTTAAATCCTTCCCTGGAGTCCGGCAAAGATTTAGGTGGCACTGACTGCTGCTCTGCCCTTCCTCGCATGGCAGACCAAAAAGTATGTGGATTTATTCTTGCCCACAAAGATTCCTTCCCATTCAAAGATATTCAAAGTGCCACAGGCACATAAAAGGTATTCCTTTGGCTGTATGGGCCCATAAACACTTCACTGAGAGCAGAACCTTGTTTTCTCAATGGGCCTATGTGGATAAAATTGAATACTATGGAGGGAAGTAAAATCAGGTTATAAAAACGTACCCACCCATCACTTCATGTAGCATACATGCCACAGACTGATCCTATCTTGCGCTGCTCTGCATCCAGAGTAGCTCCATTAAGGCCATCATAGTTTGGACTTGCCCCATGTCATTAGGAGGCAGAACTCGACTGTGTGCAGCCATATCATATTGTTTCTAAGCAGAGGAAATCTTAACATGGACTTTCCAATCCCAGCTACATAAGACCTACTTACCTTACACATGCTCTCTCAGACATGCAAACCCTAATGTAATTAGGCAGATGCTTTCCTTCACCCAGGTGATCTGCAAGTACTGACGCACGTTTTCTGGTCTCACAGCCCTCCCCACCCTCCATTTCCTTTCTGCTCCATGCTTTTGGATTGCAGTCTGTGAGCTATTTCAGTGGTGATCCAGAACAGGCTGCATAGAAGTGCTCCCACAGATGATGACGTGATATGAGATGCAAGATGTGATGACGCCAGTATCTGTATCAGTATATATGGCCTTTATGGCCAGCACAATGAAAACACGGAAAAATCTTGCCTATGAGGAAAATTGTTTTCCTCTCTGGGTTTTGCGGTTATGGTGCATATTCTGAGAACTTGTTCAACCCAAGGCAGAGAGCTTCATTAAACTTTCCACTGTGACCAGACCTCAGACCATGATGCATGCTGCTACAGTCTCAGCTGCACTATGTCACAACCAGGCAGAAATTAGGCACAGGACTAATGGAGGGGTGGGAGAGGGGAAGATGCTTTCTGCTCCACCTACTGAAAGTCATGCATCCCCTTCACTGCATTGCATGTCATCCTCAGCTCTCCCCTTCTTGCCTCTTGCTACCAGCTCCCATCCCAAGACTGCTGCTAGGGTAGTGAAACAACTAAGTACCCAACACACCTGTGAACAGCAGCAGTGAATCCAGGCTCAGCCACAACCTGGCAGACACCTGCTGTCAGCAATGTGCTTTTTATCACCAGGATAGATGGAGCAGGCCTGAAGCACTGCTCTTGCCCAGCCGAAGACCTGAGAAGCATACCTTGCTCCTAGCAGGTAGAGAACTCAACAGCCCGGCACATCTCCAGCAACAAAAGTCAGTGCTGAAAGCAGACAAGTTCCATCATTCTCCTGGAGGCACAGTGAGTGGGGCAAAGGAAGGGAGAGGTTTTACTTGGGAGGAAGGGAAAAAAGGAACTGAGGAGTATGTGCACCCACATGTGAAGCTCTGACAAACAGTCGTGTGATTTATCATCATACTCCCACTTGTAACTCTAACCTAACAGTGTGTCATCTTTACTTTTTGTGTTATTTATTTACAAGTGCATTTTCAGTATCAACCCTTTCATTCATTAATCCTAATGTGGCCTTTTTCAATGTCTACTTACCATTTTAAATACTTACTATAATTTACAGGGCTTTCTTGAACACATCCAAGGTATATTATATGGGGCTAGCTTAATGGAAAGTCTTGTACACCAAAGCAGGAAAAAAGCACATTTAATTTATGATGGCTTTGAATTTTGCTCATAATTTACTTCTGGAGAACAATTCATATAAAACCACACCAATGAGAATTTTCACTGGCAGTGTAGAAGGAAAAAACCAATAAATGCTGATCTTATTATTCATTTTTATTTTGAAAGCTTTCCCATGTTGCATTCTGGGATTATGTAAACTACTTATAACTTGGCAATGTAATTTTTGCATCTCAATATGAAAGAAATTCAGTGTAATGGCATGTGGACTGTAGCTAGACCTTGTTCCAGGTGTGGTCTAAGAGTAGTATCTAAAGCTTTTTGATATTAAGAGTCATAAGGTTTCAGTTGGATACATCCTTCACCACACCAGTGTGTGACAGGATCTGAAGATGCTCAGCACAAACACTCATGCCTAGAATTTGCAGTAGTCCTACACAAAGAAAGGGTTATTTCAGCTTACTCCTTCCTTCTGTTGATTCATTAGCAAAGAGGGGTGATCACCAGTTTCTGCCCTACAATATCAATTCCAGTGCAACCCCATGAAACACTAAAACAGATGGGCCTGATGATGTCATGAACAAAATAAGGAATATTGCATGGATTTGATTTTTTTTTAATTAAGATTTTTTGAAAACCATCCCATTTTGGGCAGATGTCCCACTTTAACCACAGAGAAGTGGGACCCTGAGAAGCCTTTCCTACCCAAGCACCACAATGAAACAGATTGAAGAGGGGGAAAAACCGGTCACTGGATGCACGAATAAAGTGGAGCAGCAGCACAGGCAATTCTGTGGGAGTGCCACAGGGGTTCACCTGCATGGAGCAGTCATGGTACCCCTCCCCACAGCTCAACTTCCAGCCCTGGGTGCACCGGCTCCAGTTTGCACTGGCAGAGAGCTGGCATGCCTCAGCCTACAGAAAACGAGGATGGGGATAAAATGTACAGCCGTAATTCTTTGTCGCTTTGCAGAGGAAGTGTGCCGGTTTCAGGCAGAGAATCCAGCCAGGTTGCTGTCAGTGGATAAAGTGGCTCACTTGCCTGCATCTGCCTGTCATGTAGCGGGCAAGAGCTCCCCGCTTCCTCCTGCACTTTGTTTGATCCCCAGCATCTTCTGATCCCTCAGCCTCTCCATCTACCCTTCCCCATCCCCCCAGCAGGATATTCATGAGGTGAGAGGACAGCCTGTAGAGAGACCAGAAGAAGGCAGGTATGTTCTGCTGTAAGCGTTTCTTGGGTTTCTGCCACTGTGCTTCTGATCCTGAAGCCTGACAGGCAGAGAAATCTGGCCAGCACAATCCCATGGTCTAATATTTTCCATGCAGAGGTGGAGCTATGGCTGGTGAAACGTTTTCATAAGTCACCAAAAAAAAGCAAAGCCCCTTCCATCCCTCCATTTCTGGCTGCACAAAGACCGTCTGTTTCTTGTGTGCACAGACCTTAACATTTTGCCTCTGAGAAAGACAATTTCTGGTCACCGTTTGCAGGGGACACAGGAAATTGCATACTGGATGGCCCAGCCAGGACACAGCTCCTTCAGGAAAATGTGGCCCTGCAGGCCTTCCTCAGCACCACTGTAAACCTGCCACACTACCCCAGAAAACCTATGCACTGTGGATCACTTTTATGGCAGTACCTTGAATCCAAATCATAAAAGCCAGGAAATATGAATATCATTAGAAGTAAAGAATTAGTAAAATAAATACGCTCCTGTAATTTTGTCAGAAGACTGCTCTTCTCACTGAGAAAACATCTGGCCTAAGCAGAATGTGTGATATCAGGGCTAAACAAGGTAATTTGATTTTAAACTTTCCTGTGAATCCTAGCACTTTCCCTTTCACTCTATGTTATGACACAGGGCCACTGCGGTTTGTAAGGGACCTTAAAGATTGAATGTGAAAGATCCTGCAAAGCAAAAAAGATTACTATTTGTTGTTAATTTAAATAATACCATGAATGCACAGAATGTCTCGCCTCAATCTTCTTTTTTTTAATGACCACTCGTTTGCAGTCATAGTTTTGTTCCTGCAATTAATTGTGCCTGCTATAGAATCTGTGGGTTGCACTTAATTGTGCCTTTGGCTGATAGCAGTTTGACATCTGGCTCTGTGGTTATTCTTGCAGATATGAAGGCTCTTTTAAATACTTGCTCATTTGTCATTAAGTTAGTCTAAACAATTTCAGGAACTCAGAACAGATGTATTAAAGAATTTGGAAGATAAACATTGTTCCAGTATTGACACTCCACCAAGAGAAATCTCTGGACACTCATTTTTGGCTTTGCCACAAGCCATGAGCAATATATAGCATACACTGTGTTGCTTCAGACCAGAAATTGCTGAGACCTCCACTACAATCAAGGATGTGATTTCCACATGTAGAGGCAAACCAGCTGATGTCTATTTATGGTGAGCACGCAGCAGAGCATGGAATAAGACCTTGTACCTTGCCTACCAGCAAGGTTTCTGTTGCTAACACCCAAACCCAGGCTGTCTCAGCATCAATGTTTCTGCAGTGTCAATTAGTTAAATGAAGATCACCTTTGTGAATCTCTAACCCTCCAACTTCCACAACACTTACTGTAATCTAGGCAGAAAATCCCCATCTGGTCTTTGCTTGTTTCTGCAAGGGAGAAACAAAGTGGATCAACCATATAAAGTCTGCACTACCTGTCCATGGAGTGTGTGGTCCCTTACAGCACACTGAGCAACTGGGAGAAAGGTAGAGTCCAGCTTCTCACCTGAACCTAATCACTACTCATGCAGTGAGGAGTGGAAACAAGTGGAAACAAGTGACATCCCTGCCATAGCTGCTTTTGCAGTACAAGTATGGGAAGGTCACCATGGCTTTCCTGCAGAGCTGGAGGTTGAACCTGCAAATGCTTTGAGATGCTCTGATGGGAAATAATCATATTCTTTGTGTGAAGTTTTAGAAAGACATTTTTTCTCCAAAAATAGCCAGTCTTCCCTACCCTATCTTTAACTTTACTCCTTACTCACATGTACCTTAGAAGAATGGAATGGTGGTTTCACATACAGAACTGAAACAAAATGCAGAAGACAGCCAAGATTAGATGACAACCTTTTCCTTCCTGTGTGTCTGTAGTCCTGTTAGATTCTTTGTCATTTTAAAGCCTATTCTGGAGCACTTGTGATGGCTTAGAAAGAGTTCAGCACTCTAATACATTAGAGGTTGAGTTGGGTCCAACCAGAGCTGACCGAAAATTAACACAAAGAAAAAGGCCTGAAATTGAGGAACAGGTTCTTGGTAACCTATTCAAGGCTGAGAAGTCTTGAAAAGTAAAAAAGAAATATGGAGAGGATATCAACATAGAGCACAAGCAGCTTCAAGGAGGAAAACCAGTGGTGAGAAGATGTTCCCCAGGATTTTCAGGAGGCAGTCAAGAAGGATGCAAAGGGAGAGAGACACAGAACACAATCTGTAGAGACAGGAAAGAGGTTGCTGTTTAACACAAGGTAAACTGAAAGGAGAGAAGGTGAGATCCTCTGCTCACCACCAATGAAGGAGAATAAATCTCCGATGTGCAGAAGTGAAGACTGTTGCATACCCTGAAGAACAGGGCCTGGAGGCGGAGGGGGGGCAATGCTGGGGGAGGGGCATGGGCTATCGTGTGGGTAACCAGACATTTCACTCAAAGGATGATCAAGCCAGAGCTCTGCACCAGGAGGAGAGGGTGTTGAGGGCAAGTGGGGTAGCACTGGAGGAGCTGCTGCTGTGCCGAGGGCGCTGATGCTGAGTACATGTCATGAAACACATTTCTCTGATAATTGAAATAAAGTCTGGCAACACTGAACTGGAAATACAATGGGAGAAACATTAGTCTACTGCTGCAGCACTGGAAAGACTGGAGGGAGCTGACTAACAAAACCTATGGGGAGAGAAATTCTATTTTTTTTTTTTTTGAGGTAAAGTGTGCATGAGGGATTAATATATCTGACTATTTGTTTCCCTTAACTTTGGTATAATACTCTCTATATTGATCTAGTGAACAACAACAAAAAAATAAAGTTAAAATAAGGTTGAGTACAGCCATTCAGCTGTCAATCTAAAATCTTATTAGACATGTTTGTCCTCAAATTCAAGTATAACATTTTTTTGATTGATAGAAAATGACAGGTAGTAAAGTTATGCAATTATGCATGGAGGTGACATTTTTTCTCCAATAACACTTTAGGAATGTAAGAATTTTGTCATCCTCACTACCTGCCTTGTTGAGAAGATGTGATTTACACTCTTATCTTGGGGGAAGGGAAAAAGAATCGTTGCTACCTCAGTGAATGATCTGTGCATATTTTAAATTGGAATATACATCCTTTTTATAGTACTATAATACTATATCTAGACATCTTTTCTGAGGAGAGTTTCTTTGGGACTGGATGCATTTTTGAGCAGCAGCGGCAGGAAGCATTCACAAGCAGGAGGCTGACATACTGTAGCAAGCAGAAGACCTGCCATAATACCCATGTTCTGGGTGGTGCTCAGAGTCCAAACACAGCCTAAACTTTTCATTGATCATTTTCCATCAGAGTGGAAGGACTGACTGAGACAGTCTGCACGTACATTATTTTCTTCTATCTTCTGCTGCCTAGCACCTGACACCTGCAAATCAGATGCATTACAAGGACTGCTATGTTACAAAGTCTACAATATTCAGCACTTGCAAATGAAGAATTATTAAAATTAACAAAGCAGGCCTCAGAGCTCAATGCAAAATGTCAGTTCTCTCTCTGAGTGAAACTGTAATCTAGGTACATTAAAAAAAGAACGGGTAAGGCAGAGGAGACCACTTAAAGAACAATGAGACACAGAGGGGACAGCAACAACAGCAAAGAAGACTATTATACTATTCCTAGCACACAATTTAGAAAGCAGTCACCTGCACTCTCTGTCAGCAGCGTTGCCAACCACTGCTAGATATCCTAAGTAATACAGCTCCTCATGCCCCAGTTCAGCTGCCCACAGTGACACAAGATCTAACACTTGTCAGGATAAGCTTGCCCAGAGTGTGGGGAGCAATTGAGCTGAACTGGGCTGTGCATTTCTGGAGATGCACCAAGGAAGAGACATGCTGCAGCTCTTCCCTCATCATTAGGGCACACTAATATTAAGGCAGCATTTCAACATGTAACGGGTAATATATAGGAATGAAGCCAATATGAAAACAAAGGAGATACTTGATACATTCTGTACTAGGAAATATTCCCGTATTTGATTGCAATGTGTATCTTTAACACAAAAAAGGTCTGGCTGCACAACTACCAGTATAGGTGTTAAAAATAGATGTTAACTCCAAGCACATGTTTCTCACTAGAAATCTAAGATTATACTTCTCTTCACAGTCCAGTTTTCTGAGATTAATCTCAGTTTAAACAAACAGGACAGCTATCAGCCTTTTAACCTAAGTGGGTTGTTAGATTATGTAGATTATGGAAATACTTCAGCACCTTAGAACCTGTTAGGGTAGGACACATGGTGGAAGAATTTGAACCCAAATCAGTGATGTTCTTATTTCTCCCAATAGGATCTGAATAGTTTCCCTAAAAAACGAGATTTCTTCAGACCAAGTATAATTTCAGTTCTGAATTTATATGGTTTTTTAAGCTTCTAGAGCATCATGGAAGAAAAATATAAGCATTTTCTCAGACTCTAATTTGAGAAAGGTTTGCTTATTACGGTTTCTTCAGTAAATATGGCTCCAGCTTCCTGTATTTATCCTTTCATATCTTGCTGTCTTTTGATTCTGTCCTTATCATCATAGCCAAGCGCTGAGAGCCGATGTACAACAACAGTAGCAGACTACCTTTTATTTTTATAAAGAAGTAAACAACAGTAGTGATCAGCTAATGTAGTTCCTCACCCATTCAGTCACCCCTGGGAGTTCCCTTACTGGCTGATCTACTCATTAGTCAGGGTTAAGGTAACACACACAGATGAGCGCTTTGGGGAATGGAAACCACGTGGGGCCAACTCACTGGGAATGGTGGCCTCCCACCTCTATACTGAGATAGAAGGAATTAAAGGTGCAGAGACTCAGCAGATCATACTGCAAGATCCTTCCCTTCAGATGGAGAAGTCTGTTATTCTGTCCTATGTGACAACTCCAGAAGCGAGAACATTCTCCTTGTCTTCCGGAACCCATTCTGTAATCAAAAAGGGAGAAATATACAATCAAAATCCCTCAGAGCTAAGAAATGTTTCTTGATATCTGGTATAAATTCTCTTTTGATCTTCATCCCATCAAAACCTCTGGGGCCATCCTAAATCATCCTGTTCCCTGCTTGGTGTTTATGTCTTTCTGTTACTTATATGCCATTGAAATGCACTCCTAATCAAAATATAATTCACTTAATCTTCTTTATAAATGAATCCCCTGAGACTCTTAATCATTTGGATTATTCTGCTCTGGACTGTCTCCAATTTCTTGACAGTGTTCTGAGATTGACATGTCCCAAACTGTACACAGTTCTTTTGATGCAGCCTCAACTGTGCTACAGAAAAGGAAACCGTTGCTGGAATTTGTCAGAGGGCCTCTTGAGGAAACTAAATGGCATTGGCTTCATCTCTCTTTTCCATAAGAAAGCATAATGCTTTGACATCTTCATCTTTCATTTTTACTTTTGAAATAACTTCCCATTTTGCTTTTTTGAATAATACTTTATATTATTTGGACACATTCTGCATCCTAGTTGGAATGCAGTGGCCACCAATCTGAACGGTTGTATTGAGTTTTGCTGGTTTTACTCCGCATCTTGTCCTTCTCCACCCTATCGCACATCATCATCAAAAATGTTAAATAAAACTAGACCTAGCTCATATCCCTGTTAGCATCACGGTAGGCAGTGCTCAATAACTCAACACCTCAATTTATCATTTTCATTATTTTATGGACCTTCAGGTCCCTCTCAGTTTACATGGCGACGCTGACATTCACATCACTGTTAATTCATACTTCAAGTAAGATTTTGAGAGGGTCAAGATGCACTACCTTCCTTTACTTTTTTGCCCACTTTTGTAACTTGATCTGAAAAAGCAATAAGGTTTGTCCGTTATTATTTATTCTGTAGAAAACTTTGCTGTTAATTGTGCTTATGGTTTGATTTCTATCTTAATAAACATGCTATTACTTTATCAGGAATAGAAATTCAACCATTGAATGCTTAATGCTTGTACCTTTTTTTATTATTTTATTGTTTACCTTTTGAAGTTCAGTATTTTATTTCCTTTTTTCCTCCAGCCCTCTGGTACCTTCCCATCACACTCTGCAACTTTCTGTAAGTAATTGCTAGTGTTTTTGTAAGTTCATTAGCTAATTCCCTTAACACTCTGAAATGCATGCACACCTGCTGATCTGTATATATATTCAGAAGTTTTAAGTATTCTCTTACCTGCTTTTCATCAATAGCTTTGACAAAGTCATTATTGCTCCTTAATTATCCATTTCTTCTACCCTTATTTTTCTTGTTTAACAGATTTTTATAGAGCATTTCAGAGGTTTACCCATTTTAGAAACATCATTGATATAATATTCCTCCTCATTTATTAATGAGTCTACTTTTTCTCCCATATTTTTTTTCTTAATATATTTCATATGCTGTTCTTATTCTCTTAAACCCCTTTGGCTATTGCTGTCCAATTCTTTTCCTTGCTGTCCTAATAAGCCTTAATCAGAGGGGTTTTCTTCTTGATACTGTTTTTTGATCTGAGATTAGGGAAAGGTATTATTTATTTATTTATTTATTTACTTACTTACTTCTTTCTCTGTTACCAGTAGAGAGCTGTGAGTTTGCAGTTGGGTTTTTGTGGTTCTTTTTTTTCTTTATTTTCCCCTCCATTTGTTACCATACTTACAAATTGCTGCTGTCTGGCTCTTAAACAGCTCTTAGACCTATGCCCCTGATGCCTGTGAGGTTGCCATCTGATGAAAATTCGCATTCCTTCCTCCCCACCTCATCTTGTTTATTTACTCACCTGTCATATATTTCCAGACTTCTCAATCAGGGCCCAACCTGTCTAGACTTTCAGTACAAAGCAATAGGTGTCCACTCACTATTTGGGACCTTTAATGACAAAAACATTGGAAAGAGCGTGGATATGATCCTGATCCTGCCTGCTTCCATTTTCTTTTCCTTTTCACTGGTAATATCAATAAGTTCTGGACATCTTATCTTCTCCATGCTATAAACAGCTACTCTAACAACTCATAACTGGAGCGATCTTTTGGAGTTAGTTTTTTGCCCATTGACTGACACCTCTCTCCCAATGACATATAAGAAATAGTCAGTCTTGGCTCCCCAAGACACAAAGTTTTAAATGAGGCAGCCATTTAGTTGAGGAGCTAAGAGCTAGGGATCAGAAAAGAAGGGATTTTTTATGGGAGATGATGGTTGGAGCAGGTTGGGTACTCTTCTTTCTCTGAAAGTTGAAGGTCACCTCTAATGACTTGGGCAACGCAGGGAGAGAGCAAAAACAGCCAGGTGCACAAACAGCACATTGTACACGTACACTGTGCATCACAAGGAGCTATTGATGCAAGAAGTTTTGCCTGAGAGAATTCATAAAAGACAAGTTCCAAACAGGCAAAATAAATGAGGTTTTGAGGGAGAAAGCAGAAAATTATATACCAAAAATAAGAGAAGAGAGCCGGGAACCAGAGCAGAAAAAGGAGGGAGAATGACATGCAGTAAACAGTGAGAAGTTCAGAAAGAGGTTCATTCAGAAAGAAGGGAGAGAGCTGAGGATCACACGAAGAAGCAGGTCTGTCTGACTGTGAAGGATAATCAGGAAGCCTCTCTCCAGAGGTGATCTGGAAACTGGTAAACTGCATACCAGGGAGTGTAGGGTAGGTTGGGGGCTGGAAAGTGAAGAATCTACTGCCTATCTTCAGCACCAAGAACATTGTCAGATCAAGGATGGTTTCATCAGGAAAGACACTTGAAGTGGTATCTGTCAGATAACTCCAGTAGGAAAACAAAAGTGCTCAGAGATTAATGAAGCTACTTAAAGAAGTCACCTGAACATCAGAGCACAAGACTGCAAAGTGAAAGAAAGAGATTGCAAGGAAAGTCTCCAGACTTAACTGAATGAACAACCACCTCAAACTATACTATTTAGAATGAAGCCTGGACTCAAAGAAAAAGGAAAGGATCTGAACAGTAAAGAAAGCTATTTCCTCAAGCAGGAAATACAGGCACAAAGTGAGACTCTCCCCAGAAGGAAAGTTTTCTGGAAAATTAAGCTGAGTAAAACCTTGCAAAGGTGATTAAAACAAATAGCAGTCATTTCCTCAGCTGTCTAAATAAAAAGAGAACACTGAATGAAGAAATGGAGCTGCTATAGAGGGAGAATATAGCAGAGATTAAACATAAACTACAAATGGCCTCAAACTAAATTAGTACCTTTGCCTCAGTTTTTGATGAAAATGGCATGAAGACAAAGGGTAATTAGTGGAAAAGCAGGGGTAAAACCCCACCACATTCATTGTACTAGCAGAATTCAGATAGCACAGCATTCACAGGTGAGAAAGGTGAAAAGCCAGGGTTTTGAAGGCACTATTCTACTTGGAGCAAACACTCTGATAACAAACATTCCTAATTTAGATATCAGGTCATGATTAATACCAAGTCTACATGCTACTTCAGTTCTCAGTCTCAGTTTCCTTTCCTGCATCCCTTCAAACCATCCGTTCAATTTCCCTTTCAGATTCCCCAGACTTTTTAACACAGACAGCACATACCTTTTCCCTGCTTCTGTTCCATAAACCCACTCATCACTTGAGGATTTCAGTGAACAGTTTTCCAACAACATTCTGCATGGTGTGGTGTGAAACACTTCAAGTAAATTACTCAAGTCTTGCAAAATTATAATCATTTGAAAAACAGAATATTACAGAGGTTTAGGATGCTAATAATATAGTAAAGTGAAGGATGGTCTGGTTTAGTGCATTATCTTTTCTCTCAGCAAACCATTCCAAGTCACAAAAATGGATAAAGGGAAACACTTCCAACATTTTCTAGCACCTTATCTCCAGCTAAGGGCCTCCTTATAAGTCCAACTCTACCAATAGTGTGAAGGATGAGGTTCTGACAGAGTTAATAATAAGGAAGCTGTAAAGTATATACTGAGCTGACTAATTTGAGAAACACTGTACCCCCTTCCTTCTCCCCCAGAGAATTTAATTTTCATCTTCGTTATTGTTAACTATTCTCTGTTAGCTACAAGCCAAAAGCAGAGTTTATTTTACATCATCTATATTCCTTCTTCCTTAGTGGTACTTAATGAGTTGAAGGGGCTGGAAACTTGTTCTCAGCAAAGCCAATATCCTATGAGTTATAAATGACATTTCATCCTCATATGCAGATTTTTCTGTGCCTAAGTGAATTATTTACAAGGTACAGCTTGTGGGCTCCAACAATCAGCTGCCAGAGATTTACACCTACACTGAATCCCTGCTCTCCTGCTGGGAAAATGTGAAGTTTTCCACCACCCTTTAAGATCTGAAGACTTAACAGAGAATAGCTCTCCCCAAAGCTGGCAGTGCTTTTCTTGGGATGGTGGCTGACTAGACTTTGCTGAGGGAGAGAGAATAACGGTGAGCTGAGACACCAAGAGTGACTGCTTCAGTAGCTTAAAATAGTCTCCTTTTTTCCCCCTCTGCATGCAGCTGCAAATCAAAAGTATCATGGATCATTTAAATATTGTATTTCCAGTCCTGTATGCATAATGCCAAAGGTAGTCATAGCATTGTTTTTTCACTTTAATGAGGAAAAAACTCATAGAAATTGGATGCTACTGTGATCAACAAAGTAACAGGGAGGTGGATAAGAAAAATGAGAGAATTATTAAGTCTCCTACCAAAACCTACCTTCATATTTAAGGGACCATGAGAAAAAATTTTAAACCATATCAGATTTAAGATAAGTTATTTAAAGTAAATTGGGAAGTATTTTTAAAGATGTGTTGTCTTCCTGAGTTTTTTCATGTAATGCCAGTATTTCAGAGAGCAAAACATTGTTAAATGGGGTTTTAGTTACAAGAGCAATGACAATGTGGTGCTGCATTGCCAGCAGCCAAGTTGCTCTGGAGAGCGTGGGTGTGGAGCACATGTGGCTCCTTCCTAATGCCACAGGTGGCTTTCTTTCTCCTTTATAATCTTCAGAGCTTCTTGCTAGCTTTCAATACTTCTCTAATGTTTAGAAAACTAATGATGTTTATACTTGGGTGGGAAAAAAAGAGCTATGTTGTAACTTAATATCTCAAGAAAAGCAGTAAAAGCCATCTACATCATATATGCAGGTAGCAAAACAATGTAAAAGAGTCATTTGGGGGGAACAATCCCTCAGTGGCAGAAAAACAGCTCAGAAGACATAATAATAATTTTTTCCTATTTAGGTATCTCTGATCCTGGAATACCCAATGTGATTCTCTCTTTCTTTCCATTTGAATCTCCTCTGACAAGAGATTATCTGCTGGTTTTTTTCATTTCTTTCTTATCATGTTTATTTCTTATAATATTAGACTAAGTGTAAAATTGTTTGAGTATGCTTTTACCTGAAGACTAAACGTCAGGCTTCTGCCACAGATAGATAGATAGACAGACAGACAGACAGACAGATAGATAGATAGATAGATAGATAGATAGATAGATAGATAGATAAAATGGTACTTCATTTACCTTAGGTCACACGTGGGAGAGTTTCATGTAGAGGCTAAACATTAAGTAATATTTTTCAGTAAAATATTTTCACCCTTTATGGCTTTAGGACTTGATTCAGCTTGAAAGTTCAACACATACATACATGCTTAATTATATGTTACATAGTTCTCATCAAGTCTAACAGTCAATGTGCATGTTGATGAATTTGGGACCACAACTGAGGCTCACTGTCTGTCTTTAAATATCTGACTCCATCTACTGCTGCCTCTGTGAGACCCCCACAGTCTCAGCAACATTCTTTGCCTCTGAGCAGGATGTGGGGAGAACAACCAAGATAATCACTTGTGTTCCAAAAGATAGTGCATGGCAGGAAAGCCCAGAGTGGCTGTGAGAGAGAAACATCCCCAGAAAGTAGCTAAAATTTTCCACATCATTCCCCTTGCTGATAAAAGGTTTGCAATTGCGTTGAGAATCTTCCTCAGCATACTAGTAAATACCTTTTTTCCTTTAAACCAAAGAACAGTAAAATGGCAATTAATTCAGACTAGGTAAAATATATAATTACCTAGTCATAAAATGGACCATAAAAGTACTACATTGCTGAATCCATTTCATTAGTAGCATGTACATAAAAACTGTTTCAGTGTATAAAGATGTAAGTATTGTGCTTCATTGTTTTCAAATGACAATGGCTTGCTTTTTCTTGGTTTTGCAAGCAGACCTCTCAGCAATGTTACTCCAGCAGTTGTTTAGACTTCTTTTCCTTGTGTTACCCACATTGTCCTAACTTCAGCTTCAAACAGCTGAAAAGCATCAATGTGACTTAAGAATCCAAACCCAAATGCTGTAGGTCACAGAAACCCAGAGAGAATATTGATGATGCAGTTTACCTAGACTAGCAGGTGAATTTTTATACCCTTTTTTATTTGGTTTTAATCCCTAAATTTGGGAGTGTTGCAGACAAATTGGCAAATTAAGGAGTAGTGTCAATCCTGTAGAGCTGCCTTTGTGCCTTTGTAACTTTCATCTCTATTTCTTTGCTATTCTCAATCTGAAAAGCTCACAAGTCTTTAAAAATACACACAACGATAAAGTATGTCCTACCAAAAAAAAAAAAAGAACCTTAGGAGATAAGGAAAGTTTTCCTGGAGTTTTAATCTCTAGTAAATCCAGTGTACCTGCTTTGCAATGTCACCCATTGCTGTGAAGCATAGCATTCTTCAGTGATCAAGAATACAAACTGGCATAAAGAACTTCTTCATTAGGACATCAAAACTGCAGGAATATTTTCAATTGTTGCTATAACTTTTTCTTGGAAATTATTTCACTTATTTTGTGACCACCTAAGGCTCTCTAAGGTATACAGCAACACAGTTTGAGACGTCTCTGTGATGTTCTGTACATCATATAGCCGCTAACAACCTGTCAAAGTCATCCTGACACCAAACTGAGAAGCTGATGGTTTTGGTAATGTATTAGCAGAGATGAAAAAAGATGGTCCTCATTATTGTAATAAAACCAACAGAGACACACTGAGAATCAATTACTGATTCTGTGACCTGTTGAACTAACCCTCAGTCAAGTGGGGAACTGCACAGAGCACCTTACATTATCAAATGATTTAGGATGGAGCGCTGTCTGAAGACTTGCAACAAGTCAAGACAAATACATTTCCTTAAATTGTAGCTTGCTTAATTACCTTGTTCCTGAGCACAAAGATCAAATTGAGCAACTTAAGGTGCTGAAGCACTATGCCAGCTGGACATGAAAAGGAAATAATTAACACACACTAGAGCTAAGTTTAAGGATGAGACTCCTACTGACAACAGCAAGGAGATCCAAAGTTAAGGCAGACACTGTGTCCTTGACTGGATCCATGTGCCTACAATTTGCAGCACATATTGGATTGGGGAAGAGCACCATGTGTTGCAGCCATTTCAAGCAAGCAGATGGCTTTTTAAAGTGCTTGGTGTAGGAAAAGCAAAGCCCTTTCAAAGGCTGGCATTTCACTCTCATTATTTGTCACAGACTGTTCCACCTCTTGCCTTCACAATGCCCGAGTACCACCAAGAAAATTCCCTCTCATGGAAGGCACTGCGAAAGCATATGAAAAAAAGTTACATTCCCTGATATGATGAAGTGACCAGTGAGACAGGAAATTAGTAATGGTATTTCATGTTTTGAAAGCAATACCCAACATTAACTTATTTTAATTTGCAAAATCCCAGCCTTGAGAGAGAAAGCTGAAAGTCACCGAAAACTCTGTTTGGTGCCTACCTACCCTTCTCAGGGCCTTCATGCCCACAGCAGCATCTTTTCCCCTACTCTGAGTATCTCCCAAATGTGACGTCTTTCTTCCATAACCAAATTCAGTTATAAGTTTTAAAGTAATTGTTTACCGTGGAAAGCTGAACCTAGGAGCCCAACTTTCATCTACTACTTCTCGCATCTCTTAATAGGATATCTTGTGCCTGCCTGAATAGTCACCCAAGACGAAGAGAAAAAGACACCTCATTTTAACATATCATCTTGAAGGATGGACTCTTTGGAGTACTGTGCACTGCAGATTTGTTATGATCAGAGGGGCCAGATGTCACCAGCTGAGCCGTTCATTTGATGCTGCGCCATTGCTCGGTGCTGCTGCCATAGATACTGCCCTGCCCTTATGGTGGCTGCTGTGATTCATTGAAAGTAATATCATCCCAACTGCCACTCCAGGGAATCTTGCAGGCATGATTTTCTAACGCAGCATGACCCATTAAAAATAACTGCCAGGAATCCTGCGCTTTATAAAAGGGCATCTTCATTAGCTCTCACGGTGGGTCGCCAGAAAGTCCCAGGCGCTACAGTAGTCATGGGGTAATTTGTAGTTATCAGAAACATTGCATTTATTGTCTTTATTCCTGTGGAGCTGGAGCCCACTGGTTACTAAACACAGGCTCCTCCTCTTAAATCACAGAAATTAAGGAGGGAAGAGACCCATCAGATTATTTTGTCAATCCACTCTTTGAATGCAAAATTGGCAAACGTATGGTCTTTGCCGCCAAGATATTGAGTGCCAGGGGCACTCACCACCGTGCTGCAGGCCACTTCACTTATCAGTGCCTACTAGTGCTTGGCCTTTCTCCTAAAACAATGAATTCCTGGTTATGCTGTGCAGCACTTAGTCCTTCACATAGAGCTTCATCCAAAGAACAGACTCTAAATGACTGCAGAGGGCTGTAGATTGTGTCTCTCACCTGCTCTATTTATTCTTCCAAATATACTGGAATAGGAGCTGGTGTTTTACTTGGGTAGTTACACAGAAGTAATCTAAACTTCTATTTCTATCAGGTTAAATGAAAACCAATTTTTTTTTCCAGGACTAAACAAACCTTCTACATAATTTAAAACAAAAATATCTCTCAGCTTTAGTACTGTATGGGCGTGTTCTGCATGAGCAACAACTGTCAACAAATCTTATAGACCCCCGTTGTTTATTAAAACAGTTACATAACTCCCTGAAGATCTGTCCTGCTTCCCAGCACTAGAGCTCATTCTATGGTGAGTTGGCAAAGGCAAAGTACCCCAAAGAAGAGAAGAAACACATGACAGATGTTATGCAGTTTATCACCCTGGTCCTCAAATGCTATGGTGATGAATGTCCTCCAAAAAAAACATGCCAGAATAGAGTAGAAGGGCTGTCGGAACTAGCATTAGTAGTAGACCTGGACCCTGAAACACGTTTTTTCAGTCCCTTCTAGTAAAAGTATTTTCTCTTTTACTCTAGGCTGAATATTGACTCAAATACAGTGGCCCAAATGATGTTATGAAGCTCAGATTCTCTACAGCATTGAGTATGAGCTATAGCGCTTTGGGCCATAGCAGCAATTCATAACAATGAACAATAAAAAAATAAATTCCAACACATGTCTTGCTCTGCAAGGGTGTGGACTGAGCTTCAGTGCAAGCTCCTCGAAGGACTGAAAGAAAGGTCTCCAGGCTATGTTGCAGTTTTTGAATGATGTCCAAGAATGAGTCCTAGTTCTGTGGTGAGTACATCAAATAGGAAGTAATTCTTTCCATTAGATATTACCCCCCACTCATTATGAAATCATTTGGTATTCACTGTGATAGCACCAATCATTAATGCACTCATTTGGCATTCTTATGACTTGTCTTATGTGCTTCCCCAGGAATTCCATTGTAATTAACCATTAGTTAATGTAAATAGTAATGGACATTTAAATGAAAGTGTTACCAGACGGGGTCAGTAGTAGCAGTATGTGTTCATAAAACCAGCTACAGTCACTTCAAAAAGCTTCTCTAATAGTAATGAAAGCCTAATAGTAAATATGCCACTTAAACAGAATCTGGGACTGTTGAAAGCATTTTACAGCATTTAATCTGAAAACCTTAACCAGCATTCCTCCTTCTCTTCCTGCATCTATAGAAGAGTAGACACATGGATAGCCTCCATGTTATGCAGCAAACAGGTGAAAATTACCACAAAACTCTTCTCTGCACAGCATTATATACTGCATGGAGTACACCAACAGAGTATCAGGTGTGTTGGCATATTGCCAGCATCCTACAATTGATGGGTCACTGATTGCTTTAAACCAAGGAAAAGAGCAACAAAGAAAAGTGAGCCTATGAAAAGCTAAACTAGTTTTACTGTTTGCATCGCATCAGTCCTTGAATAAACCGAGGTAATGAAATGTAATTGAATGGGATCTGGTGTAATACCTTCTCCCCTGCCAAACTTGTATTCCTGGATATGTTTTAGAGCTGGAATTCACTGACCTTTGTACTAGTGACACAGATCTAGCTTTCTGGTAAGAAGAAACAAATTATCATTGAGTGAAACCGTGAGGAAAATTTCTCGCAGAAAGCAAAAGTAGCAAAACTTGATATTTTGCCAGATTATAAGAGGCCAAAAAATTTCACTTTTCAGCCAGGGCACTTATGTGAATTATTGTCATAGCAAAGAACTGCATTTTGCCAACTATAATGGAAACGGGAACTTTTCACTCTTCTGTGGTGTGTTAGCCAGAGTTCCTGTAAAGAACAATAATAACAAAACTAAGTCTACCTCAGAAACCCAATGGAAATATAAGGTGCTTCTTCATTGGGTGACCCCTTTGTAAACATCATTAAAATAATCCAAAACCAAGTAAACTGACAGCGGAGTGACTGAGCTTGTTCTACCCTGTTCTCTCCACAACAAGTAAAGTCCTCTACTTCCAGGTATTTCTATCAGATCCCCTCAGCCCTTACAGGGCTATGCTTTTCCACATTCTAGCTTTTAAACTTGTGACTGTGAACCATCCCAAATTGTGAGACACTTTGTGCAGAAATCCAGTGTAAAATGGAAAACACAGCGAAAAATTTCTTATTACCCTTCCCTTGAAGCTAAATATTTTCTTCCTTTGTCTATTTTAGCTTCTCCCTGAAAGAAATGCAGTAGAAATCTTTAATTCCTCAGAAAGTTCAGGCTTCAAAATTTATATTTAATCTGGATTTAAAGGAGCATTTTCTGAACAGATGTGCTGGTATGCAAACACCTGCTGCTTCCTTTCTCCTGAGCATGCCTAATTTTAGTTACTTATTTATCTTTTTCGCTGCTTTGTTCTTGTTATCGTGGTTTCATTTAGATCTTTCTGATTCTGGACAGTGCCTTTGCTCTTTCTACTCCACTACACTGGCTGAATATCAAAAGACAACCTTTGGACTAGTAGGACTTTGAACAGAGCAGATAATATCTCTTCCTTAGGGCCTGCATCTTTGGGGCTTGAAGCAAATGATCGTGGCCTGCTTCATCCTGACCTCCTCACCATGCTGATATCAGCCATACTGCTCCAAATGGAAACTGATGCCACCACTATCAGTGCAGAATTGCAGCAGGTCTTCAGTTCCTCTTGTGTTGAACTGGCTGCACTAGATCTCATTGCTCAAGGTGGTCAAACTGGGCCGAAGAAGGAAATTTTTCTCATTACTGACAGGAAACTAGTGCAATGCGGTAAGTTTTTCATCATTTCTTTCTCAATCTATGCTACAAAACTGATCATAAATAGTTTCTGGGTGCAATAAAATTGGGAGCCAGGTTTCTAGAGCAAGAGGGGAAAAGTAAGAATCTGGCAGAGACTTTGGAGCCATCCCAAATATTGGGTGGTGGGTGGCAGGGAAGTGAAAGCCATCTGGTGGTTCAGATTTCCTGTATAAGGAGGTCCTCTGGTTTTGAAAATGTGGGCCTCAGCTCCTCTGGGAAACAAATGCTTGCAAAATGAAGAAGGAAATGTAGTGGTTTGCCTGCAAATTTTGATACGTGATGCAGTAAAAACAGGATTTCTAATAATGACATTTCTACATTTCTTCATTATGAGTCATGAGTAAACATGACATTTCTGCAACGCGATCTAGATATGTGATCAAAGATTAAAATGGAGCCATTTTAATATTTTAATTATTTCAGCACTGTCAGGCTTCAGAGTCTGTTATGCCAACACCCAGTGCAGAGGAAATAATTTGTAACAAAGAATTTTATCAATTTTAGATGCTTTTTTCTCCATGTGGATTGTGTGTGAATGGGTCATTATTTTCTCAGATTTGCTCATTATTCGAAATGATCCACAATGAATAATTTATACTAATATTTCTTGTTCTGCAGCTTCTTCACCACCAGTTTGTAGCTGCCTGGGCTAGTTTTGTCTGAACAAACAGATCACATGGCCTCATTTCTACTTCCAGGTTGGCTGATGAGTGTTTTGCTGGGTAAAGTGCTCCCATTTACAAGTTTTATCTGTGTTTTAAGCAGGTATACCTGTTCTCCATTCAAAAATGCTATTTCCATAAGCACTCTTATGAGTTAATTAATTCATTATAATATTCACAGGGAGTGAACAAGAGTGCAAATGCAGCAAAGAGAATTCAAAATTTTATCCCAGGATTTATTTTCTTGATTTTACTTTCTTTTTTTCTTTTTTTTTTTTTTTGAGTTCTCAGGCTGCTCTTGCACCTGCTTTCACTAACAGACCTGTATAACTGGATCAATGTCAGCAAGTTTATCTGGGTGCAAACATCTTATGCATGTGCACGAATCAGAAGGGAAGATCTTTCTCCAACAGGTAGTGACTTACAAATTACTGATATTTCAGTCCAGGGCCGCATGCTTCAAAAGGGTTAGGAAGAGGTTCCGCTGTTAGTCCAGAAGTTTCAAGCATTTAATAGTGTCTGCCTTATGAAGCATTTGAACTTGATAAATAAGGAGTAATCCCAGAGAGCTGGGTATCCATCCTATTATCCAGCAAACCTGGTAGTATAAAGTGGGTAAGATGTGAGGACAACCCTTTATAATATGGTAAATCTAAAGAGCTCAGCCCTAACACCAAAGAGAGAAATCCTTCTTTGTTAAATCTGTATGCCTTCTCCATGCAGATCTGGCTTTTCACACCACCTGCGGCAATTAGTCCAAATTTCAAATACTCTACCAGTAAGACAATTTCACTTATGTATTCCCTAACCAATTAATTCATTCATGACCCTTTGTTCTGGAAATACTTATAACCTAGCACTTTTATGATGAGCGGAAAATATCAGAGGCAGGTGTCTCCTCCACAGACTGTGTAAGCCTTCCTACAGCAAAACCCAGTTTGACTTGTAAATTGGGCAGCCTGAAAAATTGATTTTTTCATCACCTTCCCAGACAGTCATAGAGTCCTCAAACTTCTGAGGTCTCACAAGAGTGCTATCCCCTCCATGATGCGAGTAAACCCAGTATTATGCTGGAAATGATCCATTTGCAGTTCATGTTTGGAAGAAATCCAAAAGCAAAGAGAGATGGGATTGGAGCAATCTGCCCATCAATTAACATTACTAAATAATTCCTAAATTCCTGGTCTGCCAGAACAGTAACTTGCAGTGTGGCTCTGGTCATAAAACCGAGGGTGAGGGGTGAGTCTCAGGGTGGAGGGAAGCACACAGCTTGCTGCTTTATTTCGACTTCCTTTGCCACATGGTGCACAGGGGCTCAAGTATGAGCCGAAACTGCTTTAAAGAACGCCTGTTCTCTGTGAGTCACTGAGGGTGAGTCATGCACACAGACACAGGATCAGAAAGCCTTCCATTTTGCAAATGGTAAGTGATGATGATAGTTAAGCAAGGGAGTCCACTGTGACTCTCCTATTCCAAGATGTGTCATTATAAACCTGATGGAGCGCCCGCAAAGAAAATACTGTGCTCCAACTGCTTTGTTAGTTGTCCTTTCCTGGATAAAAAGAACATCCATACACATTTTAAGTTTCACCTTCACATTCTTTTATGCTTTCATCCTCAGAGGGGTGACTATGGAAAATGTCTGTAATGCAGCTACATCTATCTATCAGCCTACATTTCCTTGTTTCATCCTAGTAATAGCCAATAGCAGTGGTTATGCAGAGCCCTACAATGGTACCTTCAGGAACAAAAAAATGTGGGTTAGAAAGACTTTTTTTAAATTACTAAAGAATATTTTTTCATTTTCCATCCTCTACAGATGTCATTTTCTACTGATGAGTACCTCTAAATTTTGCCCTTGAGTCATTACATACACAGTATAAGTAAGATGCTAAGCCCAACAGGCTGTTCTTCCCACCAGATTGAAAAGTTTCCCTTCAGCACCTACAAAACCGTGCATATGTAAATACAAATCTAATTATATATTAGGTGTGAATATCTAGGTATATCTGCAAGTATCTGTAATAATGTATTTTAAAAAAAAAATAAAAAAACACATCAAAAAATGCTAACGTTCACCAGAAAATGAGCAAAAAAAAAAAAAAAACAGTATTAAGATAAGTAACAAACTTTTATTTGCCTTTTTTCTTCCTATATGTCATGGCACAAGCCTTAATTACATTACCATGTCTTATTTTTCTTCATTATCTTCCTCATCTATGGAAAACAGGGCTCGTGAAACTAGGCTACTTTTCAGCATTATATTTTAGCCTCATCCAGCTTGTGGCTTCATGCACTGTCTAGCTCTGCACTAGATACAAAATTATCGTTTTCTTCTCCTGTTCTTCTTGTGGGGAATTCGTAACAGTTGTTTATATTTTTATATTTTTTATAAATCTTTAAAAGTTTACCTTCATGATACCACTATGAAGAAATAAGAAATCACTGTCTCTGGCTTACATGCATAAAATCTGAGACAGAGACTAATATGAGCATTCTCAAATGTAATTTAATTTGGGATTCCCAACTCAAAAAATTACAATCTGATTTTTAGAGTGTTTGGCATGTTCACAATACTTTCTCTGTTCAGAGCAGAGGTCATCTTGACCTCATACATGGCTGTGGTAAGTCTGCAGCTCTAATAACTAGGTCTCTACCCCAAAAAGTCAGGCTTCCTGTGGAAGTAACTTGTCTGTCAATAGATGAAATCTCTGGACACAAAGCCTCTGGACATGCAGTTCTTCTGCATGATGCCCACCTTTTACAGAGCTCTGCAGACAACCATTTTCTTCACCCACTCTCCTTATCCCAGGCACGAGACATCTTTTCATTCTCACAACACATAAGCAAGGAGGATGTCCGCCTACAGTCACCACATTGCTCAGATACATCATCACAGCACAGGATGTCCTTTGTAATTAACCAGACATGGGTCCTAAAATTCAAAGTAATAATAAAATAAAATAAAATAAAATAATAGAGACAGTGTTATGCAGATTAGGAACTAGGGTGATGATTAAGTTGTAGATGCAGTGCCTGGCATTTTGTGACATTCTTCTTTGAGTTCTCAGCCACAGTGTAATGCATATGTCGTTGTTCTTGGGCTTATTTGTATGTTTTGCTCAATTCCAACTTCTTTGGTTTACCTTTGTTAGTTTCTTTTAATTTTCTGTCCCTCCGTTGTACTCATGATGGAACAAAGCCAGTTCTCAGCATGGAAATCACCACATAAACAGTGTAGACTGGATTGGGTCCAAACAACTGGCAAGAAAGTCTTCCCATAGACCATGTTCAGCAACAATAACTTAAGCCATTGGTATCACTGCAATCTGTAGCTCTCCCTTCCATATGTCTTGGACTGAAAAACAGATCTTACCAAAGTAATCAGAGCTTGAAAATCCAGCTCTTGCCATGTATTATTTCTTTTGCAAGGATGCTGTTAAGCCTCTCTCCATTTTCATCTGCCTGCCTCTAAGCAGGGCCCCTCCACCAAGGTGTTTTCATTGGAAAGCATGTATTACATGCATAAGGTTTTTCCCATGCACTCCCTAGGGTAGACACTATCACTGAGAATCTCAAAACAGCCCCACTTAACTTCATGGTAATGTGGTATCTGAATCCCTGAAGCAGCTTTGACAATCTTGACTTGCAAGCACTATTGTTTGAAAACTATGACAGTCTGGCTTAGTGTTGATATGAATAATAATGATAAAATGCAGCATATATGCATTGGCCTTTTAACTTAGGCTTGACTGGAGACTTGGCAAGCCCATCTTCCAGCAAACCTGATTGCCTGTGAGCACAACAATGCAAAGGTCACAGAAGGAGACCTTCCTACTATTGAGGTAGGATCAAGCCAGGATTACAGTATTTTCATTTGGTGTGTACTAAACTTAAAAAATAAAAACAAACAAATATGGGGGGACAAAACAAACAAACAAAAACCCAAACCAAACAAACAAAAAACAAACAAACAAAAAAAAAAAAAAAAAAAAAAAAAAAAAAAAAAAAAACCACAAAAAAAACCCAAAGAAAAATAGACCAACAATGTGCTTGATGAGTTTAAGACCTACAGTAAAATATTTAATATCGCACAACAATGAAAGGAATTGGTATGAAGTATAAATGGCAAAGCAGTGAAAAGAACTGACACAAAGCATACTGGCATGTACAGCAACACCCACACAATCAAAAGCATTCAAGGAAATTAAAAAAAGAATCAAATGACTAAAGATCCAGTTATGCAAGGGAGTTGTATTGCAAAAGTAATCTCCATGCTTAGCTATCCCAGGGATTTGAATGAGCTGGAATTTCAGGAATAGGTTGAATCAGTTGGCAAAAAAAAGAAAGAAAATAAACTAAGAGGAGAAAGAGAAAGGCAATCAAATACCTGACTCAACATTTCGAGTTCATCTGTATTTCAGTAGTCACATATAGAGGTAGATTTTACCCCAAAACTTTGGGGGTTAGATTTTGGGGTGCTTCAAAATTAATGAGATATCACAGCCAAGTTTGCATTTGGCCTTAGTCCCAAGGAAAAAAAAAATCCAAATCCAATCATTTCCAAACTTTGGCTGTTCAGTTTAACATCCCAGTTTGGATCCAAATAATTTCAAATTAGTCTTTACTTCTGTCACTTCATATCATGTCACAAAGCAAGAGCATACAGCTGGATGCAATGTAATAATGAGACAAAACATAACAAACACTGCAATGGCTACCTTTACAACTTAAATGCTCCGAGTTTTTTTCATATGATAGGCCATGCACTGAGGATTTTTGGAAACTCAGAATGTGAAATGCAGGAATGCCCAGCAAGCCCCATATAGTTCCATGACAGCATTTGTCTCTTAGTTACAGCAAGGGTAATGCTATCAGCACCAAGCAACCCAGAAGAAAATTATCAATTGGTTACCAAGAAACCTAATGATTTCATCAATATTATTTTACCAGTTACAAAGGTCATTTGGAGAAGTAATGCCACACGAAATGTGCTTGTGAAGTGGGTGATGTGTGGGTGGCTGTTAAGGGTCAACACTTCATTTCTCATTTCTTTAATTGATACTTCTGAATGAGTATTAATTGAGCTGCAATGAGAAGAGTGTGCAGTTTGACAATGCAAGTGACAGGATGGAAGTGCCATTTGCAGAATGTATATAACCACAGCTAACACCCTCAAAGCGTTAATTCCATTTTATGTCTTTCACATTTAATAGCAAATTTGCCATTTAATCTTTAAGACAGAAGTTACTTATTCTCAATCTACCTCTCACTTGCACTGATATAATCTCATGCCACTCAGACTGGCCTGTGGCATGAAGCACATCACACTTTCAAATCAGGTCCATTTTTTCATTAGCTCATATCCTTCCTGAGATGCCCTCCTTTACAGATGGCTGATCAGCAATCAACACTAGTTTGTTTCAATCAGAAAAGCAGCCGTAACTTCTCATTTAAAGACTGTTCCTGGAGAAGCGCATTAGTCGAAGGCATAAAGCTGGCACTGGGGCAACAGTGACTCTCACAACTGATTTCTTTTAAGGATTTTTTTTTTTAAAGAGATAGACTTCTTTTTATGTGGAGACCTGTTTTTTATTTTAAAGGGAAGCATAATGAAATCCATGCCTTCACATGTTGCAGGGAGCCCTTCATGTAGCGTGGGCAGGTGCCAATAGACTGTAAATCTGAAGAGTGAATACAAAAGGTAGCAAAAGCCCAGGAGGAAGTCAGGGAATAGTTCCCATATGTATGTGCTGACACTTTCTCCCTCTCTGTTCCCCCTCCAGCAATGTAGTGTGTTGCCCTTTGAGGCTACTTGACTGAGGTTAAGCATTTACACTTTTTCAGAGGACAGTCAGTCCACTCAGGGAGATACTGATTTTCATAGCAGGAGACTTCAAACTGATTGCTTCTCTGCTTGGGCAGCTCAAAAACACACGTGCACAGAAGCAAAGGTCAGATGTCATCCGAGTGGCGGGAGAGTGCCAGCTAAACGCTCGGGATATATTTTTGTATTGGCCTCAGCTCAGCCTCCAATTCTTTGGGAATCTACTTGGCACCCACGGTTCTCTCCAATGCATTAACCCTGGGTGAAAATGATAGGATTTACCTTCCAGGCGCTGACTTGTGGGTGCAGTCAAATAGCTAGATAACTTAATGATATCATTTGCACTCACAGTTGACTGCAGGTAGAAAAGAAAGCTGGAGTGGCTGGGAAAAGGAAGAAAAACAGAGAGGTCTTTTCTCTTTTCTCTCCCCACCCCCCAAACTCAGATTTCTTGTATTCAGCTTTTTAGCTTGCAGTCTAGAAAATACAGAGCTTCTTATTTCTTCTTTCCCTGTGGTGGCCATTTGCAGTCGAGTGCATCAGTCCCTGCTCAGCCTTCTGTTTGCACAAGCTGACAATTCACCAGCTCCTCACTTTCTTTCCTTACCCCTTTTCTTTCCTTACTCTCTGGTTTCTCCTCTTTCATGTCATACACATACTTGCTTTTATATTTCAGCTTATCCCAGTGGTAACTTTTGCCTATTTCCATCTGCCCCTACCCTTCTGGTTTTTAATTGCTTGTTAATTCTGTATGAATTTTTTTCAGATCATCTTTCACCCACTAATACCCATATTCTTTAGGCCTTTACCCATATCTCTAACTTTAGTCTCCTCTGCCCTCTCCCAGTTTCTTATAAGCAATCACACCTGCCTTCAAAGAAACCGAGGAGAAGTCTGCCTCCCTGTGCACTTGCCCTGTTGATGTTTTATACAAGTAAATATATGTGATGTCATCCACGTCAATATCTCATCCATGATTGCAGAGGGATTGCATTGGATGGCAATTGCTTCACAGAATCGTGGAAGCAGGGACTCAAAAAGGACCTCATCACTAGCTGAGGTCTGTGGGTTCCAAGAATACACACAAACAAATTAAATTAATAAAATGATGCAGGTAAAACCAGCACTGGCAATATACACTCTGGAGAGGCCAGAGCTTCTCTAACCAGTGTGTGTGGACCCACCTTGCATGCCTTCTTCAATTTCCATAAGCTCCTGCTACTTTATTCCTAAACCAAATGTGAGCTGCGTTCAAAGATACTCTGAAACTTAATTACTCCTC
This sequence comes from Pipra filicauda, assembly GCF_003945595.2. Classification (NCBI taxonomy): domain Eukaryota; kingdom Metazoa; phylum Chordata; class Aves; order Passeriformes; family Pipridae; genus Pipra; species Pipra filicauda. The sequence goes on along the minus strand of NW_024104643.1, from coordinate 5,540,616 downwards.
CAGTTTAGTATGAAGCCAGTGCTCAAATGGCTGAATTATGCCATTTGGAAAGGACAATTGGTTATTACACTTATCAGATTGTTTGTGACAGGAATGGGTTAATTTTCCTAACCTTTTCTGTTCTTGTTCCACTTGCAGGGTTGTCAAAAGGATGGATAAACGTGTTGCTATTTTCTGGTTTTGTTTCAGTGTCTATCACGAGAGTGGACCAATTTCATACCATTTGCTGCTTTCATTACTGTCTCAGGGTTGTCACAAGAATTGATAAATTTCAGACTGTTTTTCTTGTCCTCATTACAATCTTAAGGTTGTCATGAGAATGAATTGATTTTGTGCCATTTTCTGTTCTCATTACAGTCTTTGTCATGAGAATGGCTTCATTTGGGGCCATTTTTGTTCCTGTTACTTACAATTTTTTGTCACAAGAACAGGGATTATTTGATGAAAATGAGAAGACAGCATCTCAGACACTGAGATTCAGGGATAACTTGTTCTTGTGACAGAGATCATAACGAGGACAGAAAGCAGTACAGAGTGTATCCATTCTGAGGATGATTTTAAAGGTTGTGATTTTATGACCCTGATTGTGCCAATTGGCTTCACCAGGAGATTTTTCCACTTTCATTGTAGTAACCACTACTTCATTCATGCTGCAGGTAGATTTGTCCCTACTCAGTAAGAAAAAATATATTCATACAGGGGATATGAGAAGGATTGCAGATGAACAATACTGAAAAATCTCAGGATAGGCTTTAGTATCCACAGGAACACATATTTCAAGCTCCAGCTGGGACTTCAGGGGCTCTTCATAGGATTTAGGTAGGAGTCACCACTATCAAGGCTGTCACTGTGTACAGTAATGCATTTTGGTGGGTTAAATACACAGAAGAGATGTGGTTTTGAGTGCCTGGCTGATTTTAGGCTTGCCTAAATTGCCTGTGTAGCCAGCTTGATCTGGTAGCTCTGGGACTCTGAGTTCAAATGAAGGGAAACCAGTGACTGCAAACAAGCACCTACAACTCAGCTAAGAATGAGTTATTGCAAATGAAAGGGCAGAAGTTATAGATCAAGGCATGTACAACATCCAGAGCCCAGAAAACCTAGAAGTAATTACTGTGTAATTCTTAAAGGTGATCAAAGAGAAGCAGCAGGAAATGTTAAATAAAGCAAAGACTTATACAGCACATGAGGAGAGAGTGGGAATGAAATAGGCATCAGAATAATACTGAAACTATGGACAGGGAAAATGAGAAAGTAGTTGTGGAGAAGGGGAGAAGAAGCTGCACCAGAAAAAAGAATGCTAAAGCATAGCCAAACACTCAAAAATACTCAAGTTTGGTTTGTGTAAGGCAGAGAACCGAAAGGAAGGACAAGAAAAGGAGAAAACAAAAGAAGAAAAATACTCCATGACAGGATGGACAAGGAAGCCACAAAGTAGGTACATATGTCTGCCAGCCACATGTTTTGTAATGGTAAGCAAGTGACAACCTAGTGCCTTGAAAGAACTTGCACTAACTGCCTTTGTGCTAGACAGCTTTTATTTTGCAGAAACTAAGATTTTATTCCTGATTTTAGACTCCTGGTTCTTTCAGAAACTGAATATAGGATGCATGTATGGGATTTCCTTTGGCAGGCCTCCCAAGATGAGATCCAAAGGAAAAGAAAAGGTAACTCGGGAGCCATTGCCAAAAGGAGGATTCAAGCTGTGAGGCAACCCAAAAGGAGACCATGCTAACTGGAATATACCACAGGAATTGCTTGGATAACTATCTTGCAAAGCTGTCTGGGAAACCATCAGAAAACCCATCGTAAAGTAAGTGTACTTGAGCAGTGAAAGACATCACCAATAAAAGGAAAGTGAGAAGGTTGGACATTCTCCGCTGGCTAAGTAAAATAAAGCAAGAGTGTGGCAATAAATAGACCTGACAGATGACACCTGGTATTTCCTGGGCCAATTTCTATGAACGTTTTATTGATCTTTTACATTCTGATTTGTCCGTCACAGCCTATGATCCTTTGCTTTGTCTGTCTCATACTTCCCCTCCTGCCTCCACATTCACCATATGTACCTAATCTCACTGCTCAACCATCTGCCATTGTTTGAAGTATATGGGAATATAAGTTTAATCACAAAAATGGTGGTACTGGCTGCTTATACTACATGAATGTTCAACTTTCACAAGATGAAGTGACCTCCAAATGGCTTACTGCTTTTCATTAATTTCTCTGTATAATTGAACATTTTTCGGCATCTCATTTAACAAACTGTTAAGCTCCTTATTGCACAGAAGGGCCGTGTGATGCGCAGGGATTCTGAAATGCTTCCCCTCATTCACAGTTCTCCTACTAATATCCTGGGCATTATTAGTAGTTCACAAAGCCAGCACATTTTCTTTTTGATAAGTGTCCCTGTTCTGCCCTCCTTTGTCCACCTCCAAATGCTGCCTAGTACTTACAAAGAATAAAGCCGTGCTGCCTAACTAGCCTGGTGCTTTGGATTGCTACCCCTACTCACTCAGTTGCCTATAAGGGGATGTACTTATATCATGAAAGATAAATCCCAGCTAGAAATACAGGTCCCTGACAACCTAATCACTGAAACCCTGTCAAGTAACCCCTAATTTTAAAGCAAGTGGTTAATTCCCAGCAAATTGATTTATGCACTGTTTGAGGTTTGGTGAGTTGTGTTGTTCATCTGTTATTACCACGAACTCAGCTCAGCCTATTCATTTAGACCACTGACACAACACAGTGCATCTCCCAAGAAAATTTCCTTTGTCAGCACATCTAGAATTTGCTAATTAAATCAACAATGACATTATTCACTTTCTGAAAAAAGCAACTTCTCTTTCCTGCCCCCCTTAATACACATGTGTGTGCATAAACATGTACACACCCAAGCACAGTTTTTAACTGGCATTTATATTTGTGTTTAGGCCAAAACTTTGAATGATATTTCTTAACTGATTTAGTTCTGGATCATCTGATCACCTCAGTAGACATGTACTGTCTATACACCTATAAACTCAGTAACCTCTAAAGTGTGTGTGCATCTATGTGTGCATGTGCATGTGAATGTGGCAACAGAGGGAGCCAAATGATGCTCACAAGCAATTGTGAGTCTTACTTTTTTCAGAGCACTCCCTGAAGTGTGAATTTCATGAAAATAATAGGGTTGGCCAGCAAGTTCTTTTCTCATCTGCATTATTTATTGCAGCTTAATATTTATTATGAAGTGAATTCAAAACACCAGAAAAGACAGGTCGTCCCCCAAGCCCTGTAATTACAGGTCCATAATATCACTACAACTCTTTGTATTATTTAAGGTGCAGACAATAGAAGAACATAGAAATTAACCTTTTTCGTGCATCCAGTAAATTTTTCAAAGAATACTTCTTCCCTTGAGTAGTTAAAAACACTGAATAAGTGACCAAAAAATTCTATCTATGCTCAGACTCCTGCTTCAGGCGTTAGGTGAACATGGAAACCTGTATCTGCACATAGATATGCCCTGGCAAAGGCCCTTTGTTGTGTTTGGGATACTATTTGCCTTGCAGAACCACCTTAATTTGGTAGTACAATCCCCTGGGTGCACAATATGGCTTTTACTCCCATGACAAACCCCGCATTTCCGCAGATATTATCCAGCATACGTTACACCATGCTCTATAGACAACTGGCTTATTACAGCCAGGATGTTTGCAATGCAACTGAGAAGAAAGATATCAGTGATGCTCTATCTCCAGCTCAAAAAGATATTCTTGTGTGATTTGTGGTATCACTTCACCTCTGTGATTGGTGCCTTATCCCTCATCACCAAACCAGAACATGTCCATTCTTCCAAGGGAAAAAAAAAGATGACAAGGAAATTGGAAGTTGTTGCTCTATCACTCTGATTCATACATAAACCAGAGTGTGGCAACTTACCACCATTAGCCTCAGCCCCTAATTGCAGGATAGCAGCTCGCTTTTTATCCTTCTGAAGACTCAGTTAAAACCAAATTTCACTTTCAAGATAAAATGACCTTCAGCAGGCCTCAGAAAAATAAAACCAAAAAGAAACATTAGACACCGTGTCATAACCTTCTTTTTCAAAGACAGCTTGCCCTGCATAGAGTTTTGCTGTATACCTACTGCCTTCTGGCTTGCAAAGACTTTCCAATATCACTATTTTTGACTGACCCATATGTGTCACTACTGAGATGTAAATGGTGCACGGTACCATCCCTTCCAAGCAGGTCCTGAGGTAACACCTCCTTAATCAAATCCAAAGTATCCTTGGTTTTTTTTCATTCTATTTAATTCTGTTTATTGAAGCCATTTAATACCCTTGTTTAGTCAAATACAGTCCTGATGTATGCTCTTGGCCCGCTGTGGAAAGGTTACAGCATTTCATGCTTTCATTCTTCATATCTGAAGCAGCCGTGCAGTTTTTCCACCAACTCATTGCTTGCTAATGAACTTTTTTTTTTTTTAAGCAGCCTGTCATTTTGTTTAATGTTGCAAAGTAAGGCAGTCTTTAAGTGGGATCTGATTTTGCTAAGAGATGTCTAAACTTAAGTGAGATAATGGATGTAACAAAATACCACCAAATATGACAGCTTTGTTCTGCCAATGTAATTTACTGATTCTGGAAACCAAACGTGGAACAGTCTGTGCCAGTCTTAGAAAAGAGGCTTGTTTGACAGATATAAACCTGCTTAAATATCAGCATACACTACATTAAATAGAGACTTCTGCATTCATTTGTGGGTTTTAGTCACTTGTCATAACACGGGGGGTTTATTTTATTTAAAATGTCTCATTGCTCCTATCACTCTGGTGCCCAAGCACAGTTGGTTGTTTCCCCCTGCCCCCACACCTAAAGCTGGAAGGGGACGTTTCTTGACGGAAACACCAAACTCCTCTAATTATAATAATGTTAAAAATCATAACTAGCTCTTCATTCATTTCAGAAGTAAAAAGGTTTCCCTGAGCTGCGTTGTGCAGAAACCCTGCATTGGATTTGGTCATGTTCTTTCTGCGGGTGAAAAAAAAGGCACACGGTTGGTAAGAAAGTCTAGGAGCACAAACTGTTCAGAAACTGCTGGTTTTCTCTTGTTGACTACATGCCATTTAGAGATGCCCTGAACTATGAGATAGAGCCTTCAGTATTTCCTGGCAGTCAGACTCTCAGTGGTCTATAACAGTATCCGCACCTAGTTCAGATTCAGAATTTTAAACAATAGGACCAAAAGTTATTGGATTTACCATGCTTCTGCATTCATTTGGATTTCGTAATATCCCCCAACACATACATATATACAGACATAACAGGCTATCTTCTGTTTACTTGCTATTGGCACTTCCACATTTATCAGGCTTATTTCACCTTACCTTAGACCTTGTCTTCCACAATCCCTTCCTCCCTTCTGCAGTTCTCCCATATTACCTTTTTACAGTCTCCATTTTTCATATTTAAAGTTTTAAGATGTTTGGACCTTGGTTTTTAACAGCAACGTATTTCTTCACTTAAACATTGGTAAGGTCCTTGTGACTTTCTACGTGCTGATTCTGACACTTTCAAGTAAAATTAACTGGAATTCTCACATATTACATGTTGCCAATATTTCCACAGTAAATTTTGCCCAGGAATATGATGCTGGCAACCCTTTCTCCTTCAAAAGAGATGTGTTCAAAATGATCACCCATGTTATAACTCTCCTACACTTAGACCAGCCTTATACTAGTTTGCCTTCAGACACTTAGGATCAGAACATCAAATGATCATATTTTTTATATCAACAAAAATTAATGGTGCTATGACATTTCATCCCATTACAGGATATGCATCTACATGTGCTGTCCTGGCCCCATTGAAAAGAAGAAAAATTTTGCTACAGTCCTGAATTTCACTTTAACTCTATTCTTACTTTTATGGATTAAACTCAATGAAATCATAGGTTTTAGATTTATTTGAATCAATGTACTTATAAGTCTGTTATTTTAATAGCAAATTAAGTTATTTTTAGGTTAAATGAGTGATTTGTGGGGGAAAACTTTATAATAATTAAAAGGAAAGACAAAAATAAATCTTCACCCACAATTCACAGTTCCATCCCTCAATCCAGAAAATATCTTTCATATTCTGGTATTCAGCAGATATTTCTGATTGTGTTACCAGTCTTACTTTGCAAGTATATGATATTTTAAACGTAAATGGATAAAGCAATTAAGCTAAGACCTCTTCAGAAAACCATGTCAGTACCAGTCTTCTCTTTCTCTATCCCACTAAAACTTATGTAGTACAGAGTCAGTGGCTTATTCATGCCACTACTTTCAGTCACACAGCAGAAGGAATCAGGAGACCCTTCCTTGACTGCTGAGGCCATGTAACTGTCCTCTATTTCATTATGGAGCTGAAAAGCCCTGAAAGGCTGAACACAGAATCATAATTCTGGCCACAGTTTAGTCTCTGGAGACCCTGTTATTCCTCCCAAATGGGTAGGACATGTGAGGTTTACTAATTTTCATCATGAACCTGACAATGTCAAACACCCTGCTACCAGCAAGAGCTCTGCCTGTGAAAAAGTGTCGAGAACACAACGCAGTCTGAACAGGTACAGCACAGAGGAATGAGACCCTGGTCTAAGTTTTGTTTCTCTCCCAGAGAATCACCAGTGAAACACAAGGAAGTTGTCCCCCACTCTTATCTATGGGCATGTATCAGGCAGAATGCAGGGTGCTGGGTGAAGAAAGAAGGTTGACCTTTGAAGAGTAGACCTTAAAATGAGTGAAGTTTGCACACTGTGAGTATTAAACTGAAGGAGTAAGTGGGATTGGAAAACTAAGCTCTTTAAGTACTGTGTCCTCTGATAAGAACAGCTATTCAGACTAGATAGCATGCCTATATTTATAGCTACTGCTAAATGACCCAAGATGGATCATTTTCTTTGATAAAGAGAAACCTTGTCATTTTACACATTTTAGCAAAATTGCAAATTACTGTTAATCTAGCAATGGGATTTCTTACTTCAGTTTAAAGTAGTAAACCTCTCCTTCATTCTGCTTATAAATATCCTCTGCCTCAAAGACTTAGGATAGAGCATCTTTATTACTATTTAAGTCAGAAGCATGAGCAAAGCATATTTTTATGAAATCTCAGTTCCTTCTGAAAGGAATTCCTGGAAGTTTTGACAATCACCCTTTTAGGAATGGCCAAGGTGGGGAAGAAAATTCTGACTTGACACAGCACAGAACATGTCTGAAGGTCAATTTATTTTTGTCCTGGTAGGCTCATATAAGAACCATGCAAATTCAGTGGTGCTGGGATATTTTCTTCAAGATGAATAGACTGACAAATTCTGGAAATTTTAGGTTCATATTTAATTTGAGCAGTGACAATGAAAGACAACTTCTTTAGTTTAACCCTTCATGTCTTCAACACTCACAAACTATGCACTTGCAAAAATAAAATCACTCCAGATGTAAAACTCACAGGTATAGTTCCCACTGATTTTGTCGTACATTGATCTGGAAGAAGGAGAGAGAGTAGAGAAAGTCCAAATTATTTTTCCATTGGACGCTAATTTTAAAACAGCAAAATCTAAGCATTAAGTAACATCTGATGATTAGTGACTCAAAAGCAAGTCCTACAGACAGATATAAAGGTGATTAGTGAGATCTTAGCCTTTTTTTTTCCCAAAGGGTCCCAGGAGCCAAGCAGCATCACTGGTCTCTGACACAGATGGAAATGTGCTACTCAGAATCCAAGGGGAAGAAAATGCACTTTATTACTAAAACTATTCAAAACAATCCATCCTTTTTGAAGACCAAAACTGAGAGAAGGTATTTAAAGTGAATTTAATGTGACTTCCACTGTAGAGGATGTGAAGCCAAAATTAGAAGTTAAAAAAAATCCATGCAAGCCAGGAGTCAGGGAACCACCCACTCATTCAGGCAAGCCAGAGCAGAAGACACAGCTGCCAGATAAAATACATTGCAAACAGAACAAGATCCAGAACACTGATGATCCCAACCATCAGCAGAAACAGGAGAACCAAGAGAATTTAACTACACCTGCAGAAAGTCTAAACCTGAATTAAAAATGAGGACTGACTGCTCAGGTCAAACAAGCATACAAGATCATCACCAGAAATCCAAGCAAAATAGAGGCTTAATTCCTGTATTTTCACTCATGCCAAGTTGTTCATACTATACAAATTATCCCACTGACTTGAGCCAGGCTATATGAGTCAAAGGGTCCTACTCAAAATAAATTGAGGCACTAGATTTGGGTCTGGAATGTGGTAATTTACTTTCAATCTCTTTGAATGCAGAGCTGGAAAGAAGATGGATAACATGAACAAGGCTTTATAATGGGTAAGCGTGTACGTAGAGCTGAGAGCTCAAGACCAGTCCAGAAACAAAGCCCTCCCCAAGGTTCTTGGGGGAAGGACTATCCCCTGGATTCCCTCTCACCTGTAAAGCAGTTTCAGATGCACCACTGGTCACACACTGGGTGGGATGCCTCATCTCTTATCACCTGCAAAAGGGGAAATTTCTGCTAACATGACACTCCTGCTGATCTAGAAGAGCTGTTGCTGCTATACAAAGGGAAAAGCCCAGACTTGGAATTGTATCTCCTAGCTTTTGGCTGACCAACAGCCTTAGAAGGGGACCTTGACTAAGCACAGCTGTGGAAACTGTAACATCTGCAGGCCCACCAGACAGAGTGTTTGCCAAGGACAGCTACCACTGTCACTATCTGTTAATGCTCCAGATCTCATACAGACATGTATGAGACTCCAGGGTCTGCACACTAAGGTATAGAATCACAGAATCATAAAGGTTGGAAGATACCTTCAAGATCATCTTGTCCAACCATAACTCAGCACCACCACAATCACACCTAAACCATATCCCCAAGAGCCACATCCAGACACCTCTTAACAATTCCAGAGGTGGTGACTCCACACACACCCCCCGGGCATTATTCCAATACCTGACCACTCTTTCAGTGAAAATTTTTTTCTAATATCTGATCTGAACCTCCCCTATAGAGCAGCTATGAAGATAAGAGGCTGTCATAACTCTTGTCCTGTGCACATCACCAGATCAGCAAGGCTGTTTCTTCCATACTGGACCTCATTCAGTTTTATGCTAGCCTTTCCACACTGTCATCAAGTGTGCAGCTCTTTGGAAAAGCATGTATTGACCAAAATTCACTTCAATTACACCAATAAGAGCACTCTCATGTCTGAAGTCAGCTTCAAACTGACTGGTATGAGGCAAAAACTGCGTTGGTGCTATAGGATGGCTATTTATTCATCCTTCAAGGCAGGTAGACCAACATTCTACTACTTTGCTATATGAGAGTCTAAAACTTGACTGAGGTAGTGAATGCTATCATATCATTATCAGAGGCAATTTGGTTCATTAAGACTGAAGGTTGGTATCACTAAGGATTCCTCTTGAAGCTTACAGAAAAGATAACTTCTCTCTTAATTAAAACAACCATATGTAAATAATTTTTTTACAAAAAATAGCCATATAAACTGTTAGACCTCAAACCATGTTTTCGTCTTCATTTAAGTTTTCTTCTCTCTAGTCCTCAGAGAGACACCTGTGACTGCAGACCCCTTTGCAAGTATAAGGTTTTCGGTTGCTGCCACCTTTTCAGTTCAGCATTTCCTATGTGACTCCCAAGGATGATGGGAGTGTTCTCCCTACCCAGCATGGGATCTTCCAACTCTAGGAGGTAGAGAAGTGAGCTTGCATGTGCACCGAAGGCAGCTAGGGGTTAAGGTCAATAATAATTCTCCCGTACTTGAAGACCAGAATCAGGGCAATTGGAACACTTTGCAGATGGATACTTCATGTGTTTGGCATAGATATTCCGAAAAATTAACAGAATAAACTTTGAACTTCGGTGCCTCTTATGCTTAAATATGGTACAGTACTGTCTATTTTTTTTCTGGGACAGTATCACAGACATTGGAAAATGGTGGTTGGTAACATTGGGCTCCCAAAGGGTTGTCAGAGACCTTTCTTCTAGTCCTCTTAACCTAATTTTTTGCATTACACTTGCCACTTTGACCCTGACACAGAGCAGGAATGTATTATCAAGGTTACTTTGCCATAGTGCAAACACTGTAGTTTGTCACAAACATAAAATAAGGTGACCCCTGAGATAGTAGGGGGTAGCAATTCAAAGACTCTCCTGTTTGTCCTAGTTAACGAAGAATAAAATGTATTAGCCTGTAAAGGAGAGAATATTTGGTAACCTTCCTGCGGAAGATACCCAGAGTGAATGTCCTTTAGCAGTTCAGTAAAAAAGGCTTATAAACATGTTTTCTTTAAGCCTGTGTACACAATAGGGAAAATCATATAATAGAAGTGGATTATTCAGAAAAATATTTTGCTGAAAACTTGATAAAAAAGTTTTGGTCTCATGGCAAAAAGCTTAGCTACAAAAGAAGAGGAAAAGAGGCTGCTCACCACTTACAGACCCTTATCTCACAGATCTTATCAAGGTTTCAGTTCGGCCCTCCCAGCACTGAAAGCAGGAAGGAAGAACTTCACAGGTACAATTACATCCTGAAACTTTCCACCCTTGAGCCTGAAAGCATGTCTCACTCAGGGGAGTCCTGAACAGTTTAGTTGAACACTGGAAAAAATATTATTGCATTATTAGCAATACGGACAGTTTTCCATCTAGAAAGGGGTTCCAGTTGGCAAAGAGTGTGGTAATCGGACCTGCATCATCCAGCACACACAGATGTCCCTACAAAGGAGGCAGAAGATTTCCCCTCATCTTTGCTTTCTTGCAATGGTGCCTGGTTTTCCCAGGGAGCACAGCAATCAGATCCTCTGCAATCCTGACTCCAAACTATGCCTGACCTGGCCCTTGGAGCCTGCTTTGCATGGGCGATGAGCTACTCCTATAGCTGACTGCAATCTTCATTGAATAAACGAGGCAGATACCCTTTTTAATGAATGAAACACATTCCCTTTTATTATAGTGGCTCAGGCAAAAAAATGGGGGCGGAGAGAGTTCTAATAATTCAGGTATGATTAAAAAGAGGATATTTACTGGCTTGTAGGCCTTGGGGAGAAAAAAACAACACGGCAGCACGGTTTCTATATACATCCCTGGGGAAAAGTTCAAGAAATAAGAAAATGCATATAACCATTGTTCGTGTGCATTATGCAAGCTTTAAAAAAAATAGATAGGGCTGAGTTTCAGAGTATCAGGAAAAGTATTTGGGCTGCATTTAAGTGAGAAGGATTAGCTTGCATGATGTTGATTTATAAATGGCAACAACCAATCCCTTATATTCTCTCCTGCAGCCATCTCTCCTGCACAGTAATTCCCAATGTTCCCTTTTGAAAGCCCTTGATACTCAGTTAGCCCCAAGGTATAATGTTTGATAATATAACTACTGCTTCTGTCACTGCGTTTTGTACAAACGCATTATATGTGGCCCAGAATGGTAAAGATTTATGTATGGGTATGGAAAATAAAAATCAGCATTGATTAAAAGCCCCAGACAGACCATCCAATCCCGCCCAGAGAACATCAGTTATTTTGCATTTTGACGTGGCGATTGATAACTCATAAATGCAAGCAGGAATGACAAATGCGGATGGAAACTGGCTTTGACAAAAACGATAACAGTATCAGTCTCGAGGGGCGATGGAGGTATAAGCAGGAGCTGTTTAAAATATTTAATCATTTTATGAAGGCTGCAAGATGTTGTTTGACCCTGAAGGAGTGTGAATGTCACATGGATCAGAAATTGCCAAGTCTTTGAAGTGAAATAAAAAAAATGGTGTTATTATAGATCCTTCTTGACATCCTATCATTTTTGTATAGGATTAAAAATATGTATACAAAGCTCTAGATAAAGGACTCCGGCAAAAGATGTCTTGGTTGAAGGGGAAAAAAAAAGTAAAGACATACTGTTGTGAATTTTTACTTCAAAATCCCAAAGCGTCTCTTTTATATTCTTCTGGAATGGCATGAATAGAACCAGCAGCCCCCTAGTAAAAAGACTCCTTTGGTTTTTAACTACAGGGTAAATTACGCTTTACTTTTGTTACCTTGGGTCTGACTTTTGGTCTTCAAAGAAAATCTTTTTTTTTTTCCCCTTGTACTTAACTGAGCAACGGGTATTGTGTGTGTATATAAGTATATCCATATGACCCCTAGCTGTAACACTACATTAAACATATTTTATTATATACACACACAAAGGTATGCAATGTGCAAGGTGTGGGGTTTTTTTATAGGAGAGGGAGAAACTGGAAACTCAACAGTGAATTGATACACTTAATTTTTATCTACATTTGTGTTTTCAAATTTTCCAGGTCTTCCAGAAGACCTGGAATCTAACCAGTCAAGAAAACGTACCAAAGCCACAAGTAAATTCTGAGTGAATATTCCCATATGAATGAGGATTAGTTTATGTTTCACTGTGGTATATCAGCAGATGAAATATTACACTGTATATTTCCTCTTTATCTGGTGTATTTCTTCCCTCCCTCCCTCTTCCATACCCTATTCTCTCCCTTAAGTCACTAGGTTTTTTTTATTTTATTATTTGAATTTTGTTTAGTCAGGGGCATGTGGATGTTTAGAACATTTATTTCAAGGGGGGGATTTCTAAAAATCGTGGTTCTTTTAGGGTCTGGTTTTGTCTTGTCCTTGAAATATGCTTTTTCTTTTCTTTCCAGTTTGGCCTGTTCCATATATTTCTTCAGGGCAATTAATCATTTAGACTCGACATATAATTTGTTTATTCAGTAGTTATATATATGCAACCTTTCTTTTCTTCCCTCCCATTAAAGATTTTGCTTTCTATCACAGAGGTTTTCATCAAACCTTTGTTTTATGCCTTTACCTAATATTCACTGCTAGAAGCATGCAAAGATCTCGCTTGCTTTGTATTAAGTTCCCCTTGCCCTGCCTAAACCACTAGGAAATTACACATATTCAACTTTACAACAGACCCCTCATGGTACAGTGCGGTCACAGCTCTTTGTGTATCCTGCATGAGCCAATCCTTTTATTTGCTTAGGATAGCACAGATGCTTTGTTCCTTGCCGTATGAAGGGATTGTGCCTATTCTCGTTTACATGTCCCATTGATTTCAGCTAAGTACATACAGTACATGGTATTGCAGCGAAGACCATTGGAAATATCTCTGTTATTGCAGCATGCTGCACACTCTGCAGCAAATCTGCACCACAATAAACCTTTTTCTGCAGCATCCAGAGATCCTCAAACAGCAGCAGGAGGGAAATGCCTGATGGTGTCCTGAGTGATACGTTATATTTGACTGTCACTTCTGGTCTGCCTGCTGGAGCTGTTCCATCCTGGTTATTTATTATAGAAATTTCAGGGTCATTTGGCTTTTTTTTCCCTCCCATTCTTATGAATTCCAGACCTTTTCCTCCTGTGTTCACAAATGAGCTCCCCTCTGAAGTCTGAATGACAAGCTGAACTTCGTGATCTTAAAACAGATCCTTACAAAATACAGCTATTTTAATATTTCCACAGGAATATTTCATGCTGATGGACAATGCCAGAAAGGACATATGCTTCTGTTGCCATTTTGCTTACACACCTTGCCTCAGTATGTCCCAGTCATGTCCAAGACTGTTGATTTTAATTTTCCATGTCTCCTGTAAACAACAAGAGAGCACTCCTTTCCGGAAGGGACCAAATTTGTCCCACAATATTTGCCTCTATTTTAAACTAATATAATTCCCCCCTGCTTTTTTTTTTTTTTCTCTGTCACTGTAAGAAGGTCTGTCTCTCTAATGACACAGGTGGATGTGGTACTTGCCAAGGGGAGCAGAGTATTAGGAGCAGAAAAATATCTACTGACATTTCACCACGTGAGCAGCCTTGGGATGGCACAGGGAACACTCTTTCTGGCAGCAAAATCCTCAGGCCAGGTCCTTGCTGTAGAAAGGATATTTTCTATTCGGGACAGTACACAGCAGGGCTGTGACTGATGCCTCAATGTCACCTCCAGCTTCGAGCCCAGTTGTAGTTGCGGGTGCCAGCAGTGGTGGGTCATCTCCCCTCTCGGAGGAGAGAGCAAAGCCCAGCTTGCCCTGCCAGCAAGCAGGTAAATTCGGCTTACCTAAATTATTTGTAGCTCCTACTCCTGTTCAGATGTGTGTACATTTTAAATACAAGTACAAACGAAAGCCAAGCAGAGGCAAGCTATTTTCTATAGCCATAGTCTCCGAGTTAGACATCTAGTTGCTTTTAATTGGAACCATAAGTCATTCAACCATCAAAATAAATGCTGGTCAGAAAGTAGCAGCCAATTTTATAAACTGGATCCATTAAATGGACCTTGCATGCATTTAGTTATCTCTGCAGCCATCTCAAATGAGAAATTTTTGTGCCTACAGTATGAAAGCTAATTCTACTGTTGACCTTTCCACAGTTGTCCCACCTTCCCTGCCTGCCTTCTCCCAGAGCCTGTCATTCTCCATTTTCACACCAGAGCAGGATAGCACTTTGGCTTGCCAGTTTTATTTGCCTTAAAATGCAAATTTAAGTAAACTACAACAGTCATGAATTTATGATGAATTTGTGGATGAATGTGTAGTCCTCAACAATTTTTCTTTTTTTAAATATAGGGGTAATTTGTTAAAATTTTACTTTAATGTTCTTAACAGCTAAGGAGTGACAAGTTTCCCTTGAAGGTACCTTTTATTTCAGAGTGGACCAAACCTTAAACAGAGAATGGTTAAAGATTAAATTAATGAAATGTTTTGTCATCTTATTTCACAATGCAAGATCTACATATCAGCAGAAATCCGGAAACCAAATGAATTTAGGACAGACCAAACTGACCTGCTTTTGTAACTTTTCCATAACCTGTCAGCAATCTGTAATGGCCATTTTCCTTACAGTTCTGCTCCTCAAACCTCTAACTCCTTTTCCCCCGGGGATGTCTTTCATGCAACTCTTTAAAACTGCTTGTTTGCTCCTTGTTCTCTTCCTCCCTCAATTCATCCCATAGGATGCTTGGTTTGACATCTTCAGTATAAATCCAATACACCAATACAATCCCATTTTGGAAGACTGGAGGAATTTCCTGGTAGCTTTGTGCAATGGTTGTGTCATATATGCTTCTATTTAAAAAGTAGTTTCTTGTGCCAGATAATCTGCCACCTTTTGTGCTCTGTGTAGATCTGCCGAGGCTGCATCCTACAAACCAAACAGAGTTTGGTCAGTGTGTTTAATTCACCCTTATTTCTTTGACTATCATTTGTTTATCAGGCAAAGACTGGTCTAGACCTTAATCACAATGGATAAAATGAAATTCCTACTAATTAGGGAGATCTGAGCACTTGCTAGATCTTTTCAAAGATGAAGAGGTTAATCATCTGCAGTCAGACAGTAAGAAATGAACCTCTTGTCTCTTCCTTCATCCTCGATGCAGTTCCTCCATTTCAACATCCTTGTTACTAAATCTGAGACAATGTGTAATTATACAGAAGGAAATCTCTCTGGGGTATAGCTGAAGTTGCTTAAATTGTGCTGATTTACAAAGATGAAGGATTTTTATTTTTTTTTCACAACTAGAAAAAAAATTACCTTTTTTTCATAATGGCAAACAACCTCCTGCAAAGTCAACTCCTTTTCTGAAAGTCATTGCTAGTTTTATAATTTCTGAGTCATTAGATAACAGATAGAACTCCACACTTAGTGGTTTCAAATGTTTATGGTCTGCAATTCATTCTTAATGAGCTCTCTCCATGTCTTTATTCTTCTTCACACCCTCCTGCTGGGAAATGTCTTACTCTGCCTTGGCTTTTGTTAATGATTCCACAATCATTTCAGAGCCATTTCTTCTGCCTTATGTAATTCTGACACTGCATAAGAGCCTGGCTCTGCAGCCGCACAGTTGGAAATGTAACCTTTAATGTATTAATTTCTCTTGCTCAAAACAATTTAACCTCTGTCTTGGTTTTGTGATTGCTAAGTGTTCCAATTAAATGCCTCTTTCATTTTTTGTCCTGGAGGGCTTGATCTTACCAGTATTATGTTTAACATACCCTACCTAGCAAATGATGAGCACTCCAGGGTCCCCTCAAGTGTTCTTTATCAATCCATTATCTATCTCATGAGTGTCTGTCACATTTTCAAAACAACAACAACAGAAGAGATTAATTAAACTACTTTTAAACACTAAATAACAAAACCCACTACAAGTGGAAACAAATAATTATGAAGCAGGAGAAGGAGTAATCCAGGAGGAATAAATGTGCTTCCCCCCAGCCCCCTGATCAATAGTAACCCATGAATGCTATTTAAATGCTGAATCGTCCACATCAGGATGCAGCCCGGGTCAGGAGTTTTAAGAAAGTGAAAATTAATCACAGTAACAAAAAGTCTCTGTGTGCTTGTCTTTTTTTATTTCACCACCTGGCACTTAACAAAAAAACATGCCCAGCAAGTTCTGAGAGGTTTTGAACCAGCATCCAGAAAGACAACATCTTTTTGAACAGAAAGAGGGAGTAGGAGCAGGGGAAAGATAGAAGGATAGAGAAAATATCCAGGCAGGTCACTACCCTTATTTTTAATGGTCACTACCATTTATCATTGGTAAATGGTATCACAACAAGTTAGCTGTCGGCTGATTCAGTGGTAAAATTTCATGTTTTCTGTTTCCTCCGAATTCCTTTTTGCCCTAAGTCAGACTTATTTTGACCATCAGCCTTGTTACATCAGACATTAAGACATTTGTATAATATAACTGAAAGAGTGGTAGCATAAAACTTCAGCTGAGCCCATGCCTGTTTATTCCCAACCAATATCAAATCGCTGCCTACATGCATCTGCACTGAAAATGCTCTGCAAGTGACTTCAGAGCAGAGGTAACAGAAGCAACAGGCTGTTTTGTGTCACAGGTGCTGGGGGCCATGCACAGGTTGTCTACAGATGGTGGATAACTGGTGCCATCACAGCTGCTGCATCCAAATTCAGGACAGCAGCAAGCACTTCCATTGACCTACAATTCCCCAGGTCCCTCCATAGGCAGGCAAATAAAGTAACAGTAAGACTTAAACTAGGCATCTGAGGCGGAGGGGATATGGCTTGTGGTCACCGGCGCTGTTTGCTGATGCTCATGGCTGTAATTCCAAGTACTTCCCAGACAAATTAAATTGTTATTGGTGAGCATGCTTCACAGGCATTATCTGAGAGCATGAAAGGATACAAGTCATAAAGAATGATTTCAAGGCTAATGCCACTTGCTCAGTCATGATTTCTTTTCCATCCATCCATCCTTGGGGGCGGTTCGATGGCAGCCCAGTGAGTCCAATGAGCCACGAGTGCAGCCTGTCCTCCTTGCTCTTTCATAAGCACTTTCTGGAGTCCAGACACAGGAGAAATAGCTTTGGCATATTTCTTGACATTAGAGCCAAAAGTGTGCCCACCCTCCCACACAAGCAGCTGGTCTGGGCTGAGAGTAGTTATTGGTTTCTAATCCCACTTCTTGCTTGCAAACTACAAAAGCTGCACTTGAGGCCATGTGCTTTCACTCTGCACTTTTCACAGTGGAGTGTTGGTCTGAGAGCTTGATAGACCTTTGGAAGGAGCATGGGAATGTCAGACAAAGCCTTGCACTTTGCTGAATGTGCACCCAACTCTTCATCCCTGTCCCCTGCAATCTTCCGGCTGTGCTCACAGCACTGCTTTCCCTGCTAGGGGAGCTGATCTTTTTTCCCATAGCTTTTGTTTTCAGCTTTCTGCTCTTTTAGTGGAACCTGTCAAGGACAGGTTCATCTCTGAAGGGCCAAATCTCATATGCAAAACACTGCAGCTTCCAACATTGTTAAAGGAGTGCCTCAAGTATTTACCATGGCGTTCATCACCATCTTTCCAGAATTCTCTTAAGTTTTTTGAAGTACTTCCACGAAGATGATACTGCAAAAAGCTTTACTGCAATGCTTCTAAGATTCTTGGAGTGATGGTCAGGCAAGTGTGTCTGACTGCCTATGGCTCTACCACTGCATCATAGCTGTGCTCTCAGACACAAGACACAAAAGACACCTTTTAGTTACCCAGACATCCTGCAGTTAGATTCCCCAAGCATCCACATGGTAAATGGGAGATATGACAAGGGACCTATGGAAGACCCAGCCAACACCAGACTTGGCAGCTGAGGAACCAGCAGGATGCCCTGGGTGTCCTGGCCCTAGATACCTTGGTTTAGGCAAATGAGCTGTGCCTAAAGTATCTTGAGCTCCTTAAAGGAATGATGAAACTTTTCATGTGCAGGGCAGCCATTATCTGAAATGTCACAATCTGGCAGTAACAAAGGAAAGCACTGCTGTGAGCTGGCAGGATGGCATTGCTCCCTAGAAGTCAATATTTACAAGAAATTGCCAGATGGGTGTGCAGATCTTCCTCATCCCCAGACTAATCAAGAGCCAAAGGAAGCAGGTCAATGTTTGTAATGTTCAGCTCTCCCCTATTGCTTTATGTCCACATTTCCACATAGTGAGGAGACCTTTTCAGTAGTAATGAGATCTCAGCATCCTTTTCAATTACATTGTGGCCACAGAAAGCTGTTGAATAAATGCATTTTTATTTTCAGACTTGCAATTTTTACCTGTATTTATCACAACAGCTCCTTCAATCACAGTTATGAGGTTTGGTTTTAGTAATTATCTGCTACAACAGCATCTCACTTACTTGCCTCTTGCTTAAAAAGCAAAACCCTGTCTGCTCACAGACCATAGCACTTTAGGAAGAGATTGGCAATTTGTAGACTGATGTTTTACATTCATGGATGTTATATGTTGGCAAGTTCAACCCATGGTGTGCAATTTTTGGTAAAACTGAAATGACAAATGTTGCCCCCCTTCAAAAATAACATGTGATTTACTCACAAAAGCATAGTTAAGCATGAATTGGAAATCATCTAGGAACAAGTAAGATCTCTAGGAGGACTTTTGAGATTGGATTCTACAGATGACGTGACCTTCAGCATGGGGCATCTTGTTAAGTCCCGTATTCCTACATCCCTTTTGCACAACTGTACCCTGCTCCTAACTGGAATCTCTGAGCATGAGATAAAATAAAAATTAATTAAAAAAAAAATCACATGGCTGGTTTGGGTAAAAGTCACACATTACAAATTTTACTGAAACAATTATTTGCCAGTGGTTTGGAAATCAATGCTTGTTTAAAATGTATTGATAATAATAATTTAAACTCTTCACTACCATCATTTAAACCATTATCTTTTTTTTCTGCCTGTAAAGTCGCATACTATGAGAAGTAAATTAAGTGAACTCTTGAGGCAGCCTCTAACTTTGGATAGGTTTTATGATTCTTTGAAAATATACCAGCTATATTTCATTTCTCTTGAGGATTCTACTCCTGAGAAAATGGTTAAAAATTTTCCAACATAATTGGGCTTTCACTGGAAAATTAGGAGTTCATTTAAATAATTTATTTCACATAAAGTGTCTTTTTATGTAGAAATTTTCAACTTTACATTGTAAATGCAAGAACTTCAAACCTGAGAACTTCAATTTCCAACACAAACTAAAATAATTTAGTTTAACAATAGAACATCTTTGAAAAAAGCCTGTCCATTTTCAATTTTAAATGAACGAAAAACAAATTGTATATGGGCAAAATGCTATTTTCTAAGAGTTCTAGAGCTGACCTCTCTAGTGAAGTTAATGGACCAGATCATAAGGTATTTATTCAGTATTCTCTTAGGAATTTCTCCAGTTTTACACATGCAAATGCCAAGTATCCGAATACTAAGTGGATGAAGCTCTGAATATTACTTTCTGGAAACAGTAGTTGTTCAACGTTTATCAGCCTATGTAACAAACTTCTTCACCCATGGCTGATTATCATGAGATGATAAATGCTCATGCAGGTTTTCTCAAGCTATGGGATGGAATAATACTGCAAGGCACATTTTTTTTTCCTGTGAAATAGTCTTCTCACAGAACTATGCTAAAGCTGAGCTACTCATTCTATATACAGGAGAACTGCACAGGCGATATTTCTGCTTTTGCTGATCCAGCAAGAAAGACAAGCAAAATGGCTCTCCTGGGTTAGTATCTGTCCAAAAGCAGCAGGCAATGTAAGGATAGGTCTCCTGTGCTTTGAGAAAGGAAGTTTCTGCTGGAGCTTGTACGCTACAGCCAAAGTTAATTAAGAGTCCAAAATCAACTTAGAAAATTAATAGCATGATTTTTTTTTTTAAGCTTAGCTCTGCAGAAAAATCTCTAATATATCTGCAAGATTTTGTATAAACAAATATACATGGATGCAAGACAAGACATTATAACTTCAATAAAACCGTCACTGCCCAGCAGTTACCAAGATCATGGTAGGTACCTATCACAATGGATCAACATGCTCAGATAGCAATGACAACAAGCAGCTGCCATACAGAAACCCGTAGATGTGCGTGCAACAGAAAGGAAAATTCTGTGGAAATTCAGACACTTTTCTCTGCTAGTTGTATGTTCTTAGATTAGACTGTCTTTTCAAATGCTCACATGCTAAAAATGAAAACAACTGTCCAGCTCCTGAAGAGCACTGGCAGAAAGGTGCTCTGTAGAAGAGAGGAGAACTTTGTGATTGTCACCTACAGCATTGTCCACAAGCAACATAAAGCAAATCTGTGCTGACACAATAGTAGGCCATGTGAGCGGCACCATGGACCTCAGTTTTAGTCTTTTGCCACACTGCTACTCACTCCAGACAACAGTCAGACTCTCAAGCAAGGAACAGTGGGAGTCTGCTGGGAGGCACATGGACTCAGAGCCACACCATGCACATCACCGTTCCATCCCTGCTTCTTCCCAATTTCCCTCCACCAACAAGTTTCCAAAAGAGCAAGACCAGTTCAGCTGCCTTAACAGGAAACCTACGCTACTATAGAGCCTGACTGCTTTACTCAAAAATTAAAAGATCCAGCTCTATGGGTCTTGTCAGTAGCCCTTTCTCAACCAAGAGACCCCACCTCCTCTCTCACTATGTGACCACAAGCTAGGGTTTCTCTGGTATAGTGCTGTGTTGAAGGTTGGTTGTTGTGCCCCTCTGGGCACATCACAACATTTGTGTAATAATAACGGTGTTTTCGTGCAGAACTTCATTGTACAACACATGCCATTGGGTTCAATGTTTCCCCTCCTCCCAGGACTTAACAGGGAGCATTTAAGATAATATCAGGAAGTTGCTAAAGAAAGTTTGAAATAAGTAGATAATCTGGTAACCAATTTCAGTCTTTTTGTGCAATGATAGATTTAATAATTTATAAATCAGTGGCATGAACAAAGCAAGAACCAAAACAGAACTACCCATTTCAAAAGTGTAAAGACAGTTAACCTTTAAACAGATGGATAATTCCAGACAGCACTGTAAAATTAATAGAGCCTAAACTGTAGGTCTCAAAGCTGCAGAATACATCTTGGGAGACCATGTTTTTGAGATCATCATAAATCAATTTTTTTCTTATCAGTCCCTTATGCATAAATCGACTACAAGGCCTGCTAGGTTATGAATATGTATGTCATGACATGACAACTGATCCAGTGCTCCAGTATCAAAAGTCCTGTGATCTTATTGCTAATACTGAACCATCAGCTTCTTCACATTATACAGAAAGAGTCACAACAACAGTATGAAGGCTGGACTGGGAAAAGGTAAGATGAGATTTTCTGCAGGGAGTATTTTAGTGAATGAAAGCATGGAATCTCTTAAAGAATTCCATTTCCATCTTTGCATTATTTGCAATTCTTTTCCTCATTAAATCATGTCTTTTCACAGACATTTTAGTTTCTCCAACTAAAATCTTCCAGCTTTGGGAAGGAGCAGAATGCAAAATGTGAACTACTAGGAACTTGATGGCTTTTCATGTCTTCATGAACACACATACTCTATCCATACAAAATAACAAATCCGACCACACTCCAGGACAGTATAAACACAAACCCTACAAAGACAAACTTACACTTACCAGCAACAAAAATTACCAGAAAACATATTGTTTAATTGCCTTAAAAAGCACTATTGAAAACATATTTCATAACAGGGTAGATTTATAAATACAGGATATGATCACAAACCAAATGAGAATGAGGGTTGGGATGGAAGTGAAGCTCAAAGACTGATGTTACATAGCTGCCAGGCTCAGATATGCCAGTCCCTGAGAGACACTTTCATTAGCAATAGGGAAGATGCTGGCTGTGGAATAAACATGAAACTTGATCTGATGATCTCTTGCCTTGATACCACATAGACCGCTACTAATTATGAAGCTGCCTGACAAGCAAATAGTGCTCCATATTTATAACAAGAGACAAAATCAGCCAGTTCGTCATTTTAATGCCTGATATAACTTTGAATTTTCTATAAAAGCAGCAAGGAAATGAGGACCAGAGTTTACAGTTAAAAAAATAGAGAGGAACATATTTCTCTGGATTCCCAAAGGTCTTTGAATTTTTCCCTCATCACACAATACTCCTTCACTCTGGCCTCTGCAGAGATTACTTTTTACTCCTTTAATCACAGAGACATGGAGGGTCTCACTCACAGTAACAGCAAGGCAGGGCAACCCAGTGAAACCTGCTGTAAAACCAGTATAAAGTGACAATGAACTGGTATCATCTGGCATTAAGTCCTCACTTTCATTTGCTCCCATCCTCAGTAGACAATGGAACTTTATGTGAACAAAGGCAAATAAAGGACATGGAACCAGGAGATGTGTCCTCACTTGAATATTAAACAAATGGGTATCAGCCAGCAACAAATGGGAGGGTTTCAGTCCTCCTTGATTTCACAGAAACACAGGTAACATGTACAGAAGCCATACTAGAGGTGACTTGCTCACTTTACACACAAAAAACTTATTTGAACAGACACATGCTGAACAGAATATACAACATAAAGCTTCTAAGCTATATGTGACCCATTTTTGCAGATATCTACTGCCTGTGAGTGCTCAGTATCACATTAACATAAATGCCATTAAGTTTTGGCCCTGTATCATCTTTATTTTTTATAGATACATAATTATTGAGAAGAGGTTGTTAACTTTTTATAGACTTTAAATATAGTCTCTCTATCTCACTTTGTTTAAGGATTCACCCAGCAGAACAATTGTGTTGCTGCCACATTGCCCTACTTAACAGAAAAATATGCTTCTGCTTCATGGAGTGAGGAGGGATCCACTGTAACCTTTCCGGTGTACAGGCAGTGGGTACACACAGCAATTGATAGCGACTCATCGCAGGCAAGGCATGGGCATAGCCAACACTTTCATTTAAGAAAGCTTGGCGCCTACTTTTAATGTATGTTATAACCTCAATAGTTCTGCAACATCATAAAAATAATAAAGAGCAATGTCCCATGTCTAGAAACAGAAATGATTTCTATTGGAATTTATGTATTCAGTGTAATTAATTCTATTTTTTAGCCTTTTTTAAGGAGGAAAGAGTCACTCAGTTCCACCAGAAGAAGATATTTTAAAAGCTTTTTTTTAGTTTTGAAAAAAATTGAATTTGCAGTTCCATCTGATGATGGGACAGAGTAGAACTTTGAAGACTGTTTAAGTACATTTTAATCTCATGATTTTGTTTTGAGTGCTCAAAAGAGACACTCCACATAACCTTTCATATGTCCAAAAGATGAAATAAGGTCTCAACTACTATCTGTTTGATGTTTTAAAACTTTTCCCACAAAATGGGGGAGAATGACATTTAGTCTATATTGTGCACAGAGAAGTTTACCTGATCTTTCCATCTTGATATGGCCAGAAAATCTTTCTGGGGGGGAAAACCAACCTGTCGGATGCTTATAAAATCACTATTTTAGAAGCTACTTCAAGCAAATGCAGTGTTTGACTTGCCACCACCTCCCCAAAACTATTATTTTTCCTGCTGCGTTTAGTAGCTGAAATACCTCAGTGTTTTCACTGAGCATTACCATGTTTACAATAAAAAGAAAGCCCTATGGGAGTCTCATTTGATTTCATTGCACTGTTTATAAATTAACAAGAAATGGAGACTGTTCTGAGTGGCAGAGACAAAGAGGAGATACATACACACTGGGAATTCAGTAATGGCAAAAACAAAATCATCTTTGATGATAAACAAATCCCTGACCAGAGACCACTGGTTCAGCTAAGGCCTCTGTTATCCAAGACATAATGAAGGGTCACGGTGCGGTGTTTAAAACCTCAGGGCTGCTACAGACAATGACTGAGGTTAAATCTTGCTGATGAAATCCCAATTCATTGATTGAACTTTTTATTGCTATCTGTGGAAGTGACTGGAAGCAGTAGTGAGCTGTAACTTCAAAGTACTGTGTTTTCATTGGTTTTGTAATGCTGTATTTTAACTGTTTAATCAATGTTGCAAAGGCAATACAGCAATATTGACCCAAGTGATTAGAAATACCATTGCTTAGCCAATGCACTGGTCTTAGTGAAACACGGAGGCCTATGAAGAGGGAAAAGCCTCAGGACATGACAACTAAGCCAGATTTGCTAATACTTGAGCATGTTCTGAGGAGCTCCACTGGGCAGAACCACCACAACAGCATTTTGTTAACCTGTGCTTTTCACCCAGCCACCTGATATATAAATCTCCTTTTGAGGGAACATTTAAGGAGGCTGCTGGCTATGCACCATGTCCCCAAGTACCAAAGACTTTAATATTTTTTTACTTAAGCCTCTGATAAAGTGATCTCATGCCCTCAATTTGTGAGGGTTTTGTGATTCAAAAAACCCTCTCAAAATTTTCTGATATTTCCATTTATCCTGAAACACAAGTTAACTTTCCTCTTAAGCACATTTACCAGAGCAACAGTTACAACTCCTCACAGAGCCATCAGAAGAGATGTGCTCTTCACCTGAGCACGTGCTGAAGTGCTCTCTTCGATTGGGGTATGAATGTTGAAAAAACGCAATTATATAAGACCTAACTGCAAGTCTTTCCATAGCAATAGGGTTTGTACTATTACTTTCATTAACAGTCACAGATTTCAACTGACTTTAATCCTCCCAGAGCTTCAGCATATTGAAGAATTAGAAGGTTAATGTAAATGTTTGGTTCGAAACAGAACTGAGAAATTTGTGGTGAATTATTTATTCAGCTAATTTAGCCTTCTTTTCTGTTAATGAATTCTTTGCTTTTTTTATTTATGCATTTGTTATTCTGACTTGTTTCACAAAAGCTTTGTGTGAATATGTTTCAGCTGGTGGTTTGTGCACAAGCTAACTCCAAAGACTCTCTTCCCCTCCTAGCTACTTGTGATTACAGCTGATGAACTGGTCACCTGAGGCTCCCAGTGTTACTGCTGTCCCCGTTGTGACCAGTGCTTTTCAAGTAGGCATGTGGGAGCTCGTGTAGAGAGGAACGGGGGCTGCACAGTAGGACTAAGATTTAGGGACAGGTAATGCAGCTGCCCTTGCCTTGCTTTCTGGTCAACCGGTGTGCGGTCCTATCTTACTTTCAGAACTGGTCGGGGTAGGCTACACCTTCATAAGTAAAACAATTTTTCAAGCATGCTACCTTGGCCACAATGCTGTTGCCGCATTTCAACAAATTAAAGGATATGAGCAAAGATCCAGCTGCTCAAAAGCTACAAATACAAAGTAATTTAAAAGCCTTAGACAGAGGCAGAGAGGCAAGAATTTCTGATAAAGACACAGCTGCAAACAGCTTCGAGCCTTGCAATAACACAAGGAATGTGTATCAATTTCTGTCGCTGCAAACATCGACTGCTGAAACTTAATACCAACCTCCCCTTCTTGGTGATGAAGAGATGACATTTCCATTTTATTGATCTCACAGAGATGCAGTGCAGGTGGTGTCAAAGAGAGCTGAGCACAGGGGCACCACAGCCCATGTCCGTGTGCAACAGATGTGTCCTGAGCCCACTATGTGGTTTGGTCCCCAGGAAGCTGGGACAAGGCAAATCTCTCAGAGGGCTACACATGCAGCTAAAGAGGAGAAACAAGATTCCAGTGGAAAAATGGACTTAACTATAAGATCATTTGTGGCTCTCACCATGTAGAAGACATTTATATTCAAATATATCATAGAATCAGAATGGTTTGGGTTGGAAGGGACCTAGGGTTGGAAGGTCATCTAGACCAAACCCCCTGCCATGGGCAAGGACATGTTCAGCTAGATCAGGTTGCTCAGAGCCCTGTCCAACCAGACCTAGTTGTTTAGATTCCTTTGCACCCTGGCCTTGAATGTTTCCAGGGATGGAGCATCAACCAGTTCTCTGGACAATCTGTTCTAGTGCCTCACCACCCTCATAGTCAAGAAATTCTTCCTAATACCTAATCTAAACCTGCCCTCTTCCAGCTTAAAGCCATTCCCTCTTGTCTTATCACTACCTGCCATTGTAAAAAGTCCCTCCCCATCTTGTAGGCCCCTTTAGGTACTGAAAGGCTGCTATAAGGTGTCCCCAGAGTCTTCTCTCCTCCAAGCTGAACAATCCAAACTCTTTCAGCCTTTCTTCATAGGAGAGATGTTTACATATTTGTATTTAATGTTTATGGCAGAGTATATCACAGTAACATACCTTAGGAAAAGTTGCAGCAGATGAGCTTCTTTGGCCTTTATGAAAAGACAAAACACAAAAATATCTTTTTAACAGGTACTAAGTGCAGATGATCTTTAATGCAGGGCAGAGTAAAATTACTATCAGAGGGTACACTGCTTGCTCTTCAAAGGACACATTCAGAGGCCTCAATTATTCAGATATTCTGATTTTCAGCAATAGAAAGTGCTGGGCTTGTCCTAGTGGTTAATTGCAAGGTCCAACAGGTCACACTTTATGCACTTTTTTAATTGCATCACAATATTTGTAACACATATGGAATCAAAGTTGCTGGCATTGTTATTTTTTATTTTCTTCATACAAGTTAATGATGTGTGAATAAAACTGCTTCAGTGTTTTTAACACTGTCCAAGTCATGAAACAGAACACAAAAATATTTTTGGCATTTAAATTGAGGAAGGACAAGGAGCTGTTCATAAACATGTGCCTTTAATTTTGCTTCTGTCATCCACTCCCCTTACACTTTGCAAGGTGATTTTATTCATAGAGTTAAATTGTGTAAAGGCACACAATGAAATATTGCAGGGTGGAGGTGACTGATATGGATCTCTTATGTTTGGTTCACATCTTCAAGATGTATCTGCTTTGCTCCTGTCTGAGTCCTCACTGAGCTCCTGTCAAGCTAAAGGCCCAAAGGCCTACACAAGGAAGAAGGTAAAGATGGAAGCATATCCCACAGACAAAATCTAATCATGGAGTATTTTTCACTGGAAAATTTTGACTTTATCCAAAAGAGAAAATTTTGGTTACCTTCACAAAAAGAAAACACATGAAATTCTCATTTTATAGTGAAGAAAATGATTATTTTAAGTCAAATGAAATGTTTTACTTGGCCACAAATTAAATTCTTCAGATTTTTTTTTCATTTGCCTAGGAAAAAAAAAAGTTGCTTCAGATCAAACAGAAAGACTGTTTCCCTCCAATATTTCAATGCAGCCAGCCAACTGAAAAGTCAGTTATGTGCATAGCTTTAGATAAAAGTAGCAACTTTTGGCTTTGCTGAGCTACAGAATGAAAAATGAGAGAGATTTCATTTTTCCTGCATCCAGGCAGGAAACAGCAATATGATTTTCCACTCCTTTAGCCGGGTCTTCTGACTAGGCAGAGAAATACTCTCACATAAGCTGTGGCAGAATAGCATCCTATGGAAGTGACCTGCTTTCAGAAGGCCCCATCAGACCAGCAGATCATCTGCTGGAAGGGAAAGGAGGAACAGGACATGGGGAGACAGCAACAGAAACAGGCAAATGAAGACCAAGTGGACGGCGTGTCCATAGGGAGAACAACAGCAGGGGATGTGAGCCCAGCAGCAGGAAAGGCAATTGTTCGAGATGGCCAGCATATGACAAATCCCAGCATCAGCTACTTTACTGTTTCCTGCACCACACTAATTCCAGTGGAGTACAGTCACCCTTGCCTTGCTGGCGCCTTCTCCAACCACTGCAGGTGGGCAAACTATCAAGCAATGCAGAGGCTCTGACCCTGCAAGGAAGTGAATGTACCAAGAGTCCTTATCACCACCACTTGTGTGGACCCAGGCCAGTAGCAATAGGAGAGAGGTTGTGATACAAAAGTGGGTACTGGCAGCACCTTGAACCCACTCCCAGAGAAAACTTGATCCTCTAAGCGAGATGTGGTATTCTAGAGTCCTGGCATCTAAGCAGATTTCTAGGTTGCATCTACTGCTGGCTTTTTCTATCATGTGACTTTTCTTGTCATTATATTAGCTATGAATAGCTAATAGTAGAATAGGGCTTTAAGAGTCAGCGTGCTGGAAAGTGGTTTGGATTCCTGAAAGCTAGCCAGGGGAGGAAAGATGCTAATGAACACATGAGATATTAGAAATAAGGCTCTTGCTTGTCCATGGAGATATCTATCTGTCTGGGATAGTGCATACCATACTGCTGACCACTGGCTCAACTAGAACTGTGTGATAATAGACTGGCATCCCTTTCAACGGACACGTATTTTTGCCTGGGCAGAAGCAAATTGTGGACACTTGGGAGCCAATTGCCACTTCAGCCAGCTGCTGTTCATGGCTTCTACAACTGCAGGTGTATTGGCAATCAGAAATAATTTCAAGGTACTATCTGTTAACTTGTCAATATGAAATTTCCTAGGTGTAGACGTAGCCTGAATTAACTTAGTCCCAAGTTGGCACATCCTCCCTTATCTCTGTGCCATGACATAGGCAGTTGCCACAGCTTCTCCAAGATGTCCACTCTTATGCAATGTCCAGAGTAATTCCCAGTCCATGCATGTCTGCACACCTTGCTTTGTGTGATTTGTCCTGATTCAGAAACACCAGTCCAAAGCCAGAAAATCCACTGGAGTGCACAGCTGTAGCTGCGGCCCAGGGCAGCTCTTTCCATGCACTCTCCACTACATACCTCCTCACTGCAGCAGGCTGCCTCCACCTCCTGATCACAAGCCATGCCCTCATCACAAGAAATGCCCTCCACCTCTGACACCATCCTGTACACTCAGCTTCCATGAAGACAGCAATTATGGGAGCTCACCCCACCAGCTGGACATTTGTTTTGGGTTGGCAGAAGCAAGGAGGAGACATAGTAGGCATGTCATCAGGTGGGCAATCCGGCAGTGGGGAGCTTTCCTGCACTTCAACCCAGAGAAGTCAGGCAGGTGCCCCCACAGCATACTGTAAAATACCCCCAGGGACACTCCTGCTCTTGCCACCTGAAGACCATCAGGTTACACCCTTGATAAACTCAAGTGCCCTGGTGGCTTGAATGGGAACCAAGTGCAGTTCAGCATCCATGCCCAGGCTAACTCTGCAGGGAATATATTTTCTTTTGAAGGTCCTGACAGAAACCATAAGCCCCTGCTCTACCTCAGAGTATCTTCCCAGTGGCTGCAACTGTTTTCCTCAATGTTCAAAGCTATCTTGGTTTTCCTTAACACCTCTCTAGAAGCATGAAAAGAAGGACCTCCCAGTCTTGAAACTCGAGTGGAGAAGACAAGACTGTTTCAGGCTGTGTTATGCTTCCTCAGAAATCCAAATCCCTGAAGAGGTGATTTTTTGACCAGTCAAGACTTAATTTCTGAATTATGTTGTGTAAGGTACTCAAAACATAAAAGTCTCCCTCTAATGTGCCACTACAATGAATATGTAGAGTACAATATTTGCAATAATTTATCAGGAGGCCAGCTGAGCTGATAAAGCCTGAGACAACTTATGAAAATACCTAAAAAGGAAAATTTATATTTTTTTCCAGTCATGGATATAATAAGCATATTTTCCTAGGCACGGTCTGCAATTCCTGCCTCCCTATAGAATGAATGTGTTTCCCCAGTTAAATGTACAGCACCACCTGAAGTGAATGGGGGGTGTGTTTGCTTTGTTTTTCTTATTAAATATAGATTTGTGGTCAATCAGGAGTTGTAAAAATATTACTGAGGTGGTTACAGCCAATAATATTTTCCTTTGATAATTTTATGGCCCTGTGGTCAAAACATGAGTGTCTGGAGTGTGAAAGGAAGCAGAATCTGATTCTGCATGCTATTACCAAGTTGCCAGTAATTAAAAAAACTGAAAAGTCAACAAAAAAGTGCAGTGTATTCTCACTGTAGCTGTTGCTGCAGTAGTCACAGCCAGCCACACAGATTTGCAGGCTAAATCCTCACCACTGACACGATTTTCCTTTCCCTTTCCCCCTTGTCCTCCCTTTATCCATGCAATTACTGGGTTTTTTCCCTGAACTAAAAGAAGCCATCGCCAGAGATGAATATAATTTTATGAATATCATTTCATCTAGCATATGCATCTGTCTGAGACAAGGAAATACTATGTCACAATAAAAAATTTCTTGGTTAACAGGACATTTTCCTCATGCCCTTTGGAGCACCGCCTGCCCGTGTCTGCCCTTCTGCTTTCTGCTGAGCTGCTTCCCATGTCCCCACCATGCCACGGCACTGCTGGAGCTGGCAGCCACCCTCATCCCCATTCTGGGATGCTCCCACCAGGGCCACCCACTCTCCACTGCCCTGTCAATGCCCAAGCCCCATGGGGCTCATCCTGACCTTTGCCAATCTGTCATTAAGGGGACCATGCCAAGCTGATGGCATGGAAATGGATGGTGCTAGGGTCCTGCACTGGTCCTACACAATTAAAGAGCCGTTAGCAACATCCACTAGGGAAATAGCACAAAGGCTGCTCTTCTCCAACTGTGTCAGCAGAGCACAGGCAAAGAGGTGGGCTTTTGAGCTACAGAAAAGACAGAATAAAATGGGCACTGCCCCTTAAGATATAGCGAAGCCAGTTATCTGAGACTGACAGTTCCCCTTTGTCCCCTGACTACAAAAACTGATATGCTGGAGAAGGCCAGATGTGACAAAACGCTTAGAGTTGGAGAAGCACAGTGATAGCCCAGCACCCTTTCCTTTCATTGGCTCTGTGGCCACCATGTATATAGAATCTGCAGGTTCATGCTCCAGGTTGTTAAAAATGGTTCATTTTTCTGAAATGTGGAACTCTGAAACATCCAGAAAGAAAAATACACCTCAAAAATGACAGTTTTTTATCCCTGTAATGACTCCATGACATTGCAGCATTAGACAGAAGAAGGAATTGTCTCTTATGAAGCACTGAGAGGCCAGATCTTACCAATATTGTTTATTTTAATCCTTTTTTGCTTCCCTACCACGCAACACAAACCAGTGCAGCAGAAGTGCTGACATTTCAACCAAGTCATCCTGCTGCCCTCCTCCTGACACTGCCTCAGCTTACACACACTACAGACAGACAGACAGACTCGCACCCTGGTAACTGCCTGAATGGCATAAAATTCACCCCAATCCCACAAAATGATCCTTTCTGCTAGTCTGATACTGGCCACCCCAGAGCATGGGCTCATGGGGATGGGCTCTTCCCAAAACTCCACTCAGCAGCCCCAGGATGCCTCAGCATTTTTGCCGTCTCCTCACTTTCTGAAAAGGGCAGACAAAATCCTCTCCATTCCTGTTCAACAGAAGATAGGGTATGAACAACCATTGCTAGGCAATTTGTCATTGCAATTATTAAGGACTGCATATACTTATTAGATTACACATAATACATACCAATATGTGCATGAATACATGGTATTAAAAAGAAACAAAAGATTTTGGTCCTTCCTGAGCATCTTCATGCAGTGTCTGAACACAACATTTTGAAATACAAAAGTAAAAATCTTTTTTTTTCCTGGAGGAGAGAAGGAGGAAATAATTATACTCCCCCCTCTTTTTTTTTTTTCCCCGAAAGAATGTATTTAAAAAGAAAAAAAAGGGAGAAAAAAAAGCACCAGCATACCAACATCCTTTCCTCCCACATACTTTTTTTCTGGTTTTACCTCTTCAGAATTTTGGTGGAAATAAAATAGAATCCTATTATAAAATTGAGAGAAAAATTGGTTTGTCAACTAAAAAAATGTGAACACTTCCAGAAAATTATATAGTCATTTTCTATTTCACATTTTTCATGAAAAATCAGGACATTCTGAAGAAGTTGAAATGTTATTCTGAAGTATTTCAGTTTTGTCAGCTCACTATTTTTCAACAAATATATTTTCAGTCAAAAATTGTCAATCTCCTTTTCTTCTCAGATCCTTTTGTGACTACCTCTCACCATCTCCTTACACCGTCATCCGGCAGCTTCTGAGTGCACAGTAATGATCATTTACCTGCTAACAATTTTCAGCTAATTGGGTCTTTTTCCTCCTGCACCCTATCACAAGGGCAAGGGAGGGAGCAAGACCCTCTTACTCTATCCAGCACCTCCCCTGATCACCTTTGTGGACTCTGCTTTTGCAAAGGTATTTATGGATAGGCAAAGGTGACCCGAGCCAAGGGACAGATTGCTTTCTTCAGCAATTATGGAAACACTTCTTTTGGTGGGTTTTCTTTTTGTGTGTGTGTTTTTTTTTCCTGGCATTGTTGTTATTTTTTTCTGAGGCACAAATATGGATTTATCTGGATGGGAATATGTTCCACAAATTAAATGATGTCTCATCGTGAGAGTAAGAGGGGGAGCGTGCAGTAGATTAGTTAATAGGTCTCCCATCTGTACTGTCTATGATATGATGATAAGCATACCTAGAAACGCAGGAAACGATTCACAAAAGCAATCAGATAATGAGGAATATTATTCTCAGAAGGTCCTTCCTGTGTTTGAACAGGGGGAACAAATTAAAAGCTCAGGTTGCGTGGTAGCTTGGAAATAGTGCACATGGTGACTAAGACTCTTATCAGAGGCAGCACTGAAATAACATTTTCTGCTAAAGAGCTTGAAGAAATATGTTACAAAATTATTAATAATGCATTAAAATTTGCAAAAGCATGAAGGCAGTGATAGTTGAGCTGTGTACTCCCAGCATTTGTGTGGAAAGGAAGAAGTGCTTTTAAGGCACAGACAAGGAGGTGGCTTCCAGTTAAAATTGCTCACAGCATTAAAAATAGGGGTGATAATAGAGGTTTGTTACTGCTTCTGGTAGTATTGTACTGGAAAAAAACAACCATGCAACACAACATGAGAAAACAGTGCATACATCTCCCTTTCTTGAGAAAGAGATCCAGCTCTGTCCTGGCTGCATTACAACCAGCAGCAGCAACCAGCAGCCACTGAGACACACAGCACAGCAATGGCCACCTTTGGAAATCAGCAGAGGGGAAAAGTGGTGATATCTGCTAGGAGTGGTCCTTCTCCCACCCTTTGAGCAGCCTTTCAGACAGTGTCCTGCAAAATGTCCCATCAGTCAGGTTGCAGTTCTTGCTTTGTAAATTACAGGGAGGAATGCAGTGATGTGATATGGTCTGCCCATAAAGCAGATCTTGAGGGGCTGCTCATAGCTTGCTCCACGGTGGACAGACACTGGCCACACCAGGTTGCAAATCAGACCCCCAAAGGAGTGATATGCCAAGGCTAAAATTCAGGGTTGTGAGTACCCTCTCTTACTTTAGAAAATACCGCTGCTGTTCAACCGGACATTGAGGCTCCTGTTCACACTGATGTGCTGATAGTTTTTGTGCCCATCTCTGTCCAAACCAGTAGCTCCTTTCTCTAGCATTATTTCAGTGAATTATTTATGCTTAACATACATGTATGCTCCAGGCCCAAGAGAAACCACCTTAGAGTCAATCAGGTAGCCAGCCAGAGCTGTATGCATCTAACACTCCATTATAAAATGTGTTAGATGTATTATTATTATTATTAAATGTGTATCAGGGCTTTTAGCCTCCTTTGATTTTGTGGAGAGTTGAGAACACCAATTCTCCGACACTGGCCTACACCTTTAAACAGGTAATCTTTGTGCTTTATTAATAAACATGTAAGTATGCCACTGGTATCTTTACTGAGCATCATTCCCTCTCATTCTTGGTGCACTCTGACATGACTTGAAAGTATGCGCTGTTTGCCAAAGATTTCTTTTTCAATGTCATAATTCCAACCACGAGATAATATTGATTTGCAGAAAAAGGACAGGTGACCTGCCAGAAGATTGAATAACCAAATAGTGCCTTTAAATTAGACAAAAACCTACTGCTTTCACTTCAAAAAAAACCCCCATACTGCTTCCCAGGTATGATCCAGATCTGTACAACAAAGTTGCTCAGTATAAATCTTTATTTTGTGTTTCAGAAGGTATGCAATAGAAAACCCATTCTAACAATAAATGCTAGTCACCTGAGGTCTATAGCTTGTTTTGCAGCTCAGGAAAAAAAAGCCTCTGTTCACCCTTGGCCAACTGAGTTACATTTTCTGCTATTATTAATGCATTGCAAGGGTTTTTTTCATATCAATTTGAAATTATACATCTGGGAAATCCCAGTACAACGGCAGTCAATGCTTTGTTTCTCTGTGTGGCCCTTTGCAATTACTAGAATGTGCAAATATAATTTAGCGCAGGTAAAATTCAATCAGTCACCCCAAGCACAAAGAAATCTCCATCTCCCAGAAAAAAATCCAGAGAGTGTTTCCCTGCAAATGGCACAAGGGAGCTGTAAGAGTTTCTAAAACAAATTTATTAGAATATTTAAATTCAAGTTGTAATGGGAAATTTAGCTCAATAGGTGAGGTGGTGGCAGGCCGAAACCCAAGCGAGGCAGGCAGGCAGCTTTCGGGGCTGTGGGCTTGCTCAGGTTACAGCCCTGTTTCTGCTTGCAGGAGGCGATTGCAGCAGCCAGGCAGGCAGGGTACCCAAAAAGCAAACCCCAGGAGTGTAAGTGAGGGATGGGGGCACTGAGGAACAAAGGGGCTGCTGAGGAGCAAGGACAGAGGTGCAGCTCTCTTGTGGTGGCACCAGAGATGGCAGGAGATGTGGTTCTGAGCTGGGTTCCCCACACAGCCATTGACCAAGGACTCACCACCTACCCAACTGCAGGTGCCTGGGGGGCTGCATGCCAAGCTCACAAAATGCAGGCCCAGGAGAACTTGAAGCTTGAGGCAAAACACGAGGAAGGGAGGCAGAGCTGGAGGCTGCCACCAGGGCAGCATGCTGCTTCTGCCCACCACCTGCACAGGGAGATGACGAGCAGGCCTCCCTGGGCTGCCCCAGGGGCTGTGGTGGCCAAATCCCTGACACAGCACTGGCATGGGCAGGAATAGGGTCAGGGTTATAGCTCCACAGCTTTTATAAAATTACACCATAGTGAGGAGGTGTGGCTTTAATGAAAAGAAAAAAAAAAATTAAGGGAAGAAGAAAATGTCAAGTTAAAGGACAGATGGATTTACGCTTCTCAAGCAACTCCAGCACCATAACGTTTTGTTTTTGTCATGCAGCAAAGGCTGCCCTTCACCTCCTGCTATGTGCAGTGTGAGCTGTGTCATCGCCTTCAAAGGAATCAGGATCAGGCCTCCAACGTGTTAATAAGCAACAAGAATTACGGAAAGAATTACATTTAATGTGAAGTCAGGCTGCCTGCGGTGATCGCACTGCACAGCCTGTCACAGATTGCTTTGTGCTGGAAACCTACGCCACAAACTGATCCGTGGATGAGACAACCACAAGACATTTCCGCTTGGCAGGAATATGGAGGGAGGAGATGAGAGACAGCCAGCAGCATCTAAGTGCGTATGGGGATGGCTGGAAAACTCCAGATACATACAGGTCTGCTTCTGATGAACTGAGAGCACTACGTGGTGTGGAAGCAACTACCTTTGCACTTCCTGAAGGATCATGACCACCCTACCGATAAAAAAGACCTATTCTGCTTTTATACATCTAAAATCCTGAAGCTCTGAAAGTACCTGCCTTGACATTAAGAAAATACCTTTTACAAGTATTTTGGAAAAGAAAGTATAACAGCTTTCTTTGTCACTTCCCTCTGAAAGAAGCATTACTGCCTATCTTCTAGAAGACTGAATCAGCAGAGGAAGACATTACTCCAAAATACCTTTACACATACACAGAAAGGGGTAGGGGGGTTGTGTCTAAAGAGACTCCTGTGCTGGCTCTTTGTCCGTGAGACTCATCTTGCTGAAGAGGTTCACGCAATGTTTTTCTTTCATGTCCTCATAAGCCCAAAGAAAGATGTGACCACCACAAGTGGACCTGCTGCAATGTACAGCAGACCATCAGGGTACCCATTAAAGCTGGAAAGGTTCAGCCAGTGAGGGAGCAAGGAGGGATTTTGCTTATTGTGAATAGTAAAGAATAAGAAACTGTTGAATTTCCCAGAAATAAAGAGTAGAGCTGAGGCATAGAGCAACTTACTCATTCTCTAATCTGTATTTGCACCCCAATATGGTCCTTTTACCCATAACGGGAAGTAAGGTTATTTCTGTGATCCTGCATCACCATCTTTCAGTTATTTTTCACTAGCAGGTAGCCAACACACTGTGGGAACTGGTTTACTTCACAACATGGGCAGCTTTGAAAAACAGTCTTTATGGCCCCAAACTATGAACAATGTTTCTACAAACCTTCTGATCAGAAATGTACCTACTTTCCTACCCACTCATTTTTCTGCTGCTCTGATCTTCACCTTTGGACTCAGTCTTTGCCTCTTTTTGCTCTTACAGCAGCATTGTGCCATTTCCTAGAAGTTCCTCCCTTCTTCCATCTAAATCACTCATTTACATCCTGTTTTTATATGTTGCCCTAAACCTTTCCTTTGGACTATAACTTACAACTGACTATAAACCAACATCACTATTGTAACAGCCACTTTGAAGCTGTTGTGATTGAGCTCTCTAAATATACATGTTAAAATCTTATGAAGTTTCAGGGGGGTGACGGTGGGAAGTGCCATACACATCCAGGTGCTGATGACTAAATTATTTTCGAATTTTTTTTTTTGTAAAAATTTCCAACTGGCCTTGGAAATAGCAAAATGTAAAAAACATGCCTACAGTTGTTTTGAAAAGCTCCCATGTTGCTACGACCCCTTCTTACCTTACGGATTGCTTTAATTCGGGGTATGATGTTGCTCCTGGCATACACTAAGTAGTTGCACCCCCACCTTTAGAGAAAAAAATCAGTGTTTCCTCTGGAAGTTAAAACATCCTGAGGAAGAGAAAGGAAAGCAAGAGGATTTATCAGACAGAGCCTGACACATTGTAAAGATGCAGCATTGTTATCAGGTATCATTCTAACACACTCGCTGCTCTACACCACTCAAAATTTTATGACCACAAAAAACAACCCACACATACATGCCAAAGTGTGACTAGCCGAAGACAGCTCTCAGCATGTTAGCTTCATTCCACTCAAGAGACAAACAAGAGATCACAAATGAAACTGCCTACACCAAACTGATGTGAGCGGTAATGTAGGGTTTTGTCAGTGAGTCAACGCGGCTACCAAACCAAGCGCTTTCCTTTTGTGGCTTGTAGTACTTGTAAAGCCTTCCGCCTAAAAGCCAATCAAATAAGACACTGAGTCACTTAGTTGCCACCTAGAGACACATAGCAAAATCAGTCACTGTATGAACAGTTGATGCAAATATTTTGTTCACAGTTAATTCAGAATGAATAACACAGAATCATATGGTTATTTCCGTGCCCAGGTACAGCAAGACCATAATGCATAAAATTGATGTTAAACGCATAAAATCTCCTGCTTGGAGTATCAAAACATAGTCATGACCTTGAATGCTGATGTTAAATCTGAAACATATTCCACATACCACATGGACTGCAGCTAACATTAACAGCTTTCCATTGCAACTGCTACACTGCTGTAATTGGGCAGACACTGGCTGGGGATTTCTTCAGAGACCTATTTTTCAATTAAAGTTTAATTTTCAAGTAAAAGGCTTTATACAGAATGAGATCGTGTGTGCACCTTGTTGTTGCACTGTCTCAGAGCATGTGATTTCTGGGTTTATTATGTCCAGAACAGTGTAGGGCAGCAAAGCAAAAGCAAAAAGAAATAGAGGCAGGATGATGCTTTTCAAAATCCTTTCCAGGTTCAGGATAAAACAGCTATCCTGGTCAGCAATTGCAGGTGCGTGGTCAGGCTTGGCCGGTGCACCATGAGTTGGCTCAATAAAGAGAAAGGCATTCAGTATTATTTTTTTCCTGAGTGAAGACAAATGGGAAGAAAAATCACCAAGAAAACAAGAGAGGTATTAGTCAAGGAAACTGAGAATTGCTCTTCTAGCAGGTCAGTAGTTACAGCACGGGTTTAGGCTCCCTAACTGCTCACTACCTAATTCCTTTACTACTACTATACATCTGCCTGGGGCTAGTGAAAGGAATAACCCCACAAGGTAAGCAAACCCCAGTAGTTCTTTGAATCCCTGCCTTAACTCCTGCCACTCCCACACCCCCCCATGCCTGCAGCCACCTCTATGGGTCCCTTTGGTGGAGTTCAGGTACATGCAGGAAAACAACTCTCCTCTCTGGGTTCAGACAGCCACTGCTAAGCATTGCAGGGCAAATCCATTACTGCTTCCAGGTCTTAAACAGTTAAACCAGCTGGATTTTGAGACCTAGGAAATGAGGAGGATGAGATAACTACATTTTCAAGAACATTTGTTTTGAATCCAAAGCATTTCCCCAAGTGTATTAATATGAATTATCAGGAGATTGTGTGAGGATTTATATGTGTAGTATTCCAAGAGAAAAGAAAAAAGAGCCTGAGCAGGAACAGTCAGTTTTAAATTAAGATAAATTACTCCAAGTTTCTTTTTAAAATATACGCATGTCCATTGTTTATGATCATAGAGTTCAAAATGCTGAATGCGTCTGCTGAGAGGATATACACCTCCTTCGCAAAACTCTGCTCTAGTTATTTGAAACACAGCCTGATAACAAACACTACAAGGGAAAAGAAAGGGTGGGGGAGAAAAGGAAAGAGAGAAAGTGATGGAGAAAGAGACGGAGTAAGAATACACAGCATTATTGACAAGTGCTAATCTTTTGGGGGGGGGGGGTTTGAAACTTTTAGGCATCAACCAGAAATTAAATTTTGCCAAGATGTACCAGAAAATAGTCCCTCTTCATTTGCATAATCAAATAAAAGGTAAGATTCAGCAGCATGAATACTTGGCCTACCAGTAAGTTGTTTGTTTCTTAGAAATAGAGAATCAAGATTTCCCTAGCAAGTTAGCTCTTTCTCATACAGTTCATATTATACATGACAGAGGCAGAAGATATAAAATTTGCTACAATATATTAGTTTGATAACATTGTAGAGGGTTTCTCATCAAAATACAGAGATGTGGAATTATAGTTCCAAGGCCTAATTTAATAACAAAGTATGCTGTTGTTAAAACCATTTTTTGCCTGCTCTCTATAAGCAATGTGTGCATTGTATCAAGAATCTGGGAAGAAAAATTGAAGAATTATGCAGACAAATACTGGTATGTGGCCAGAGCTTAGGAAATCATGTAGCTGCCTCTCAGTGTCCTTATTGCCCATAAAAGAACACTTCACACGGTCAACAGCTCAAATTTATGTGGACCCTTCGGGGTAAATTTTCAGTACAGTGAATAGGAACTCACACATGCAATCGCATTATTGTTAATGGGAGTTCTGTGGCTACTTCTTCCACTCAGTGCTAAAAATGGTGTCCCTTGCTGTAGAAGGCTATCTACAGACCACTCTGGCTCCCACTCTTCATCTCTGCCAGCAGTCCCAGAGGAGCAATGGAGAGTGGCCCATAAAACCACTTGTGTCTTCTCCTCCCGTCATGTCGTTGACACAACTGCTGAGAGGGTATGTCCCTCCCCCTGCCATGAGGACTGCAGGATGGGAAGTACAATATCTGTGATGCTCTTGCACTTTCTCCATTGCTGACTGCAGGTGAGTCTTCCCAAGATTACTTCTCTTCCTGCCCAGAAACCTGCCACTGTCTCTGCTGTTGATTTAAGTGCTAGAGCCCTTCCAGCGGGTGTAGCATGTCTTTGTGCCCCCCTTTTCCCCTGGGTGTAACCAACACAAGGGAAGGTCTTGCGTCTACTGATTTTGCTGGTCACCAATTATTTTTTTTCTTAGGACTGTTGTCTGCTCTTAACCTCATGGTATTTCTCTAGTGATGCATCTAAATAATCATCTGGTCATGACTTCAGTGTAGTGAACTAAGACTGGTGCAGGAGCATTATGAATTGAAACAACAGTTTGAAAATAGGTAACCAACAAAAACTTGCCAGTAATTATGAGACTTTGCAAAAGAGGATTGATTTTCTTTACTGTAACTAAGCTTTAGGGTGACATCCTATTTTATTAACAAGTCTGAGGGCTAGAATCTTCCCCTACATGTGTTTCTTCCCTAATCACTTGGCTACAGGCACCGGGACACGAATAACGACAGCAGGTATTGCAAAATTTGCAATGAAATTGTGACTGTCAACAAAATCAGAAGTTGCTGTGCACTGACAAGACGCTTTGCTCTGATAGCTTGAACATCCACAAGAACTTTGAGGCTGTTGATCATACACCATCCATATTACTACATCCCCATGCTTGGTTACAAGTCTGGATGTGCAGCTCTCCTCTATGGCTGTACCAGCCAAAAAGAACCTGTCTCTACCACATCCTGACCTGAAGTGTAGTTGAGAGGGTCCCAGTGCACAGGTTCCTGAAGGGTGTAGTTGAAATCCACTTGTGCTAAGCTGATGGTTAATGTATTTCCAACCATGAAGTCAGGTGTTCTGTTCCGGTTTCAGAGGTCCATGAAGTGGAGCAGTGGTCTCTTTATACTTGCGCAAAATACCACACAGCATTTTAAAAAATATATATATATCGTCGACATCTAGACAATGATATAATCTTACTATTTGTCTGTCAAGAAGTGCAAAAAACAGCAATGCCGAAGGTCTCCTCTCAACAGTGGTTGGACTTCATTTGTGAATGGATCGCATCCATGGAAAGGAAGCATAATGCACTACATGCAGATGTGAGTACACAGACACTCTTCTCTGTGAAATAATGAGAACCCACATAATATCAAGAAAGTCTCACTTGGAGGAAAACACATGGCCAAGGAGGTAATGACGTTGTAGATAATTTTTGTAGGATCATCATTCTAACCTGTACCACAGACCTCCAGCTGGATGGAGGAAGAGCTTCATGATCAAGCCTTCTGTCTGTTTTTTGCAGCACTGGCTACAGATAAGGTACCAATTTTATTTGCCACTGTTTAATTTGTTTCTTTTTAATAAGATGGGTTAGGTACTCAGAATCACGTTTGGGATTGGTTTCACAGCCCATCATATTTCTTAAACTATGATAGGACAGTTGGCCATTAATTCAAAGCAGCGCTAATAATGGTCGCCACACCTACTAGGAGAAACAAATGGGAAGGCTATAGAAAGACTTCTCCACTTTTAACCCCCTTAATACAAATTTAGATTGAAGTCAGACAAACGAAAAACTCAATGTCTCAATTATACTTTGTTTAATTGTATGATTCCCTTTTGGCCTATATTATTGATCAGTCCCCAGCATACAAGGGAAAAAAATAATAGACTGGAGGAAGTGGGGGCGGAAATTATCTAGGAACACATACATCCCTTCCATGCCATGCCTTACCATAAACCTTCCAAATGACCACCAAAGGAAGCTGCCCAGTCATTCCCTGAGCAACCATGGCACCGAGGAGCCTGCAAGCTGCGATCTTCCTGCCGAGCTGACCTTGGTGATGAACTGTACTAGCATCTTGTACCATGCAGAGAGAGCACACTGGGGCAGATGATAACAGGGCTCATGGGGGTGGGGTGGGGTGGGGGGGAGAGTTGCCTGTCTCATGACACAAGCCTTGAATATTCTGTGATTTTGTTCTTGGAAGTAATCTCACCCACCTTCTCCCCTCTCTCCCTCCCTCCTTCATTTTCTTCTTTGACATGCAGCCCTGCTCTGGTATACTACCTGAGTGGGAATTGCCTGAAGGTCCTGATGTAATAGCTGTGCCATATGGTCCCTTCACACAGTGGGAAGGTGGAAAAATCCAGAAGGAAAAAGAAAAAACAGCAACCCCGGAAAACTTTATGTAGCAGCTCAACAGAACTACAGCTGTGGCCACAAACAGAGGCAACAACTGGAATATTACGCATGATGCATAGGGCACGGCAACAGCACACAGCCTCCCCAGAATGCAGCTGAGCTTTATGTCCCATTTAACTGAGAAACCTCCCCGCGCACCGTAAAGCTCCATTAAAGCACATAAGCAGGTGTGGCAACCCCGGTGTTTTCCATGGTAGATCACTCAGCTCCTCTTGCTTCCAAAGTACCCTCCGCTGCCTGCCTTTCTCCAGGTGTCTGCAGAGGAACCTAATGAGACTGATTGGGACATGCTGATCAGCTTTCATTATAAGCTGGTCTCTAGCAGTCCGATTAATCAAAATAATGGTATGTGCTGTGCATCTATTTTATGGCTGTACACAGTTTTGCTTTCAAAACTAAAATAAGACACCTGTTTTCCCCACCCTGTCTTGCTGAGTAGTCCCTTTAAGAGCATAACCTTATTATCAAATATATGATATACCATCAGAGCTGAGGAGCTTCACACACATAAATATCACTCTTCCAGTTTGTGCTTTTTATACTAGCAGAAGAATCTAATGGAAATAAATTCAGTCCATGGGTCAATTACAGGCTTATTTTCATATTTATGGACTTAATACTTTCACACACAAAAAGATTCTAATGATAGCCTAAGGCACGGAGTAATCAAAACAACAGCTATTGAAAGGGAAAGAACCAAAGAAAAGTACCACTTTGAAATTCTACCCCTATCTCCTGATATTGTTACATACACTACATAAAAAATGCTTTTTCACAAATGAGTATGATTTTTACCTACTTACCGTCAGTGTATTGTTAAAAAGAAACCAAAGGCAAGAGTTGTTACTGCAACAAAAGCCACACTTTTTCCACCTCCAAATTTAAGAAATTAACTCTTTGATGTGAACAATCAAATCTCCTTCTTTCTTCTTCTTCCTCCTTGTCCTTGTGTTGGTTAGCAAAGAGACAGGATATCATGTTTCCTTCACAGAACAGGGATGTCCACATGCTCTGCAGTGACTGAAGGGTCCTGGAGTCATTGCTCCCCTCAGG
Source organism: Pipra filicauda (assembly GCF_003945595.2). Lineage (NCBI taxonomy): Eukaryota > Metazoa > Chordata > Aves > Passeriformes > Pipridae > Pipra > Pipra filicauda. The sequence goes on along the minus strand of NW_024104643.1, from coordinate 5,497,492 downwards.
AGAGATGGTAGGTGTCCATTCCTCACTGACTGGCTGCATGTGCCTCTGGAGGCTTCACCACTGCTTTGAGGAAGGGGGAGAGGGAAAGACTAGCTCTAGTTTACTCTGTAGAGCTGCCTGGATAGGTAGCAGAGAGGTATGGACTTTAGCAGGGCTAAAGGAGCTGCTGCCCTGCCCTGCCCTGCTCTGTGAAGGGGCCACTTCTCCCCTGATGCTGGCCATGGGCACACAGGAGACATCCCTTCCCTTCTGTTATCACTTGAAGCAGCCCACTCCAAGAAAATTCAGAAATTTCTTCTTAAGCATCAGCAGGGCATATAGGTATTTGTCATCCGAGCTTGTTTTCATGTATATTTTATGTACGAAGCAAGGATGTGTGAGGAAGGAAGGGAACATGTTTAAGCTTTCAATGCCAACTGAAGCAGGATAGACTGCATAAGTTATCACTGAGCACTTCATGCATTGCAACTTCATCGTGTTGTTTCCTGAGTTCTCTATTTATTAAGAGTCACTGAATTGGAGCATCTTGCATGTGATTAGATAAATGATATGTAGTTTCTGGGAGCATTTTGTGAAGTTGTAACAATCTATATTGACAATGCATCTATTAGTTTGGCACAATGTTTTCTACTCATCAAGAGGATTTTTATGGATCTGAATTCAACGCAAAGGGCCCTAAACCTCAAGCCCTAGTTCTCTAGAAATCTGACATGAGAAATAGCAACAGAAAATGAAATATTTTCCTCGTTTGCTGATTATTTCCACGGCCCCTGAATGCCTATGAATAAGCTCTGCCACACCACCTGACACAAGAAAAATAGCCATACAGGAAGCTTAATATTTGCTGTAACCTCAGTTTCCTGGAGCTGGAGTGCTCCCTTAAATAATTTACAGCTCTAAAAGTGAGATAAGACTATCTCCAGTTCTGGCTTTGTAGTGTATCCTGGATTGTTCTAAACCACTTTCTGCAAGGGACATCCATCATTACAGACCCAACTTTACCTTCATCCCACATAGACATCTGAGAGACAGCAACTGGAAAGAATGCCAGAACTGGAGATAGTCTGATGTCATTTTAATGATTGTAAATTATTAAAAGAATACTGCAGCCAGAGTCTCAGTCATTTGAAAGTGTTTGCTAAAATGTCTAAGAGGTCTTGAGTGACAATGCAAACAAGGTTAATGATTTTCATTTGGGAGGGAAGAAGTACATGGGGCAGGAGTGCAATTGTTCAATTCTACACTGCAGTATTCTTGATAAAAAAAGGAACAACTCCATTCAGGAATGACTCTATCAGTTCTACCTAAAGTCCAGTCGCATTAATAAGATCAATGGTATTAAAAGCAACAAAACAAGCAGTTTATCTAGGACCCTAACTTTTACCCACTCCACTCAACATACTAACTGTAGCTGACATCACTGGTAACTAGCATCAGATTTACTGGGGTCCAGTGGGCAGAGAAGTTCCAGAAGCTGCCAAAACTGTTTTGCTGAAGTTAGAAAGAAAGGAAGAAGGGAAGAATTGTGAGGACAGTAACAACTGTTGTGATAGAATTGGATATGAAATTGCCCTGGCAGCTGTGACTCTACCCACCTAGTGGTGGGCAGTGGGTGTCTTCCTAATCCAGAGGGTTAGAAGGTAGAGGAGGACCACAAAGAGCAGCAAGCTGACCTCTTGCCTCAGGAAATGAAGTGGCTTGGACTGTGATCTTTTCAGCTGCCCTCTCTAGAAGGAAATTTTAAAGACAGTGCAGTAGCTGAAAAGACACTTGCAATGTCAAGAAGTGCTTTCTACGCAGTATTACAAACTCTTTCACCACTGATTACAGCATGTGTCTTCTCTGCCATACAGGCATTATCTCATCTCTGTAAAAGATGGGTAGATTCAGTCACAGAGAGGTCGCATCCAAAGTCACATATAGAGCTGGGAATTAGGACCCATCAAGTTGCACTATGACAATGTAAGACATGGTATCTGCTGACTTCACAGTGGGAAGCCCAGTATTAAAAAAAAAAAATTACCTACTGTCATCTGAGGCATTTTCCACTTCCACACATCTGCTTGGGGCACTATATACTGGCTTCAGGTCCCCAAACCATGGGAAATGCCAGGCTTCCTGCACGGCTGCTTTGGTTGTGTTCCTCATTTCAGGCCATTGTTCCAGACTGTATCCTTTGTTTGGGCCTTGGCAGGCAGTAAGACAGAGAATGCTAATGAACGTCTTCGCTCCAAGTACAATATGAGAGGCATCTCATTTTCATTTTCTTTCCTGTAAGTCTTGAGTTTTAAACTCAAGCTATGAAATTGAAATGAAATTCCCATTAAAGTGATGGGCTCTCCCCTATGTGCAGGTAGTTGAAAGACGCGGGATTAGCCACTTCTCAGGTAAACCTACACAGCCTTATACATAAGAGAGCAATACAGACATGCAATTTATTGTTGCAGAACGGAAACTCTAGGATATTTTTTGGTAAAAACAGAAAATTCCTCTTCTACAATTTGGACCTCAAGACCTGTCCATACTTAGATTTGATGCAGGTAATCGTGTTGCTTTGAAATTGGTAGGAGAAGCTGGCATCATCGTAACAACACCTCTGGCTTCCGTTTGTTTCACCTAAATTTTTACCTTGAGAATCATGGGTGATTTCCTGACTTTTGGAAAGGTTCTCTATGTCAGAGAACTTTTCCAAAGGTTGTCAGCAGCACCCTCAGCAACCCTGCTTATCCCAAATACATGTAGACATACATACATCTAGCATTGCACAGAAATAAGCTTATGCTGGATTGATCATGCTTGTCTAACATAAGCAGAACTCCTACTTTTCAGGAAATGCAACCAGGAGTTTGATGCCTCATTAAATCATCTCCCCCAAATTTCTGGCCCTCTGCTGGCTGAGATTTTCAGAAAGCGTGCAAAGAACAGTTTTGACTTTCAGCAGGCAGCGTAGAGTAACTGCAGCCACCACCGCCTCCCAGGGAGCTCCTGCCTGTTTGACAGTTTTGAAAATCTTCAAGTCATCAAGTTAGTATTTAAATTAAAAGCAAGGACCTAATTTTAGGTACCTATATCTGAAATTCATATGTGTTCACTTCAAAAATTCCTTGCACTAGGGACAGAACAGGACTTCCTCAATCCTAACTTCATACATCAGCTCCTATAGTCTTGACCATCTCCTTTTGGTTCCTTTTCTTAGTGGAGTTGTCTGTGCCCACTTCTTTCCTGGGTTTTAAAAATTAAATAAACATCTTGGTGATTTGCATTTATCTGTAGATAGTGTGTATGTATGTGCATACACATATGCTTGCATGTGTATATGTCTAAATCAAAGTACTTAAAAAGCTTTACTGTGTCTTAATACATATTGTATATCATCAGTGGAAGTTTTTACTGTGTTCATAGAAAGGTGTGTGTGTCTGTGTGTGTGTGTAGGAGAGAGAAAGAAAGAGCAAGAGAGACAGACGGAGAGAGGGAGAGAGAGTGCACCAGGAATTATCTATGCATAAAGAAATTAAAAGAGAATATTTTTCCAGAGCAATTGAAGCCCATCTCCTGAACAATGACGACAGCTCCTCATTTTCGACAACAATAGAGGGCACGTAGGAGTCAGCTCATTAGAATATCTGTGGCTCTTTTCTGTTCTCTCTGCATTAAGCCCCCATAATGTCAGTTGTCACTTATTAATGACAATTAACTAGTAATCAGCAGTGAGACTCTTCGAGGTGGTCCTTGCCTGACAGGTGAAGAAAGAGAACATTGCGTAGTGCCATGCAGTGACATGGAACCTTCAAAGGGAGCACGGCATTTCCATAAATTATTTCAGAAAGAAATTTTCTTTTAGACATTCTCTTTAAAGCATTAGGATCTTTAACCCTAGAAGGACTATACAGTTGCAGCTGTCCTCCCTCCCCCTCCCCTTATCACTAATATTGGATAAAACTGGAAGGCAGCCTGATCTGTCATGTAACCCAATTCCCATCTGGGGCTAGAATAGCTATCAACCCACTCTGCTGAAACTATAAATACCTTCCCTTGATACTCAACCTTAAGTGCTCACTTAAAATGATGCCCAGATATCAATAGTGAAGTTGCCAACCGAGAGCAGCTAGGTGGATGGCCAGTAGAGACTGTAGCACATCTACTATAAAGCCTTTAAAAATTAAATGACTTGCAAGAGTTCAATTTATGTACATGCGTAGCCTATGAAATTGAACACCTTCTCCCCTGCTTCTGATGGCTTTTACACTCATTACATCTTGTCTTAAAGGAGGTTGCAGCTACTGTTAGAATGTGTTTTTATAGCAACCAGCATACTCAGGGCCTTGGACTCTGATTGGTATTACAACACAAATTTGATGTAGTTATTGCACTTAGAAAGACTCAAGTGGGAAGAAAAAACAACCACCAGCAACAAAACGTTACGTTTTCCCCATGCAAAGCTTTCCTTTTTGCTCCTCTCCCATCTTATGCAACACCAAGTAAAGAGCCCTCACCATCACACTTCACTCAGACTCTTTACTCAGGCTTCCCTCCTTATCTTGCCTCCTTCTCCCTGACCCTCCAGCTTTTGAACAGACAATCCTGTGAAGTCTTTACACTGAATATTTCATTTGTCCACTACAAAACCTTGTTTCTTCCGTGAGACAAATTCAGCCTCATTCCATGGTTTTTGCAAGAGGTCAGAGAGGTTCCCAAACATCACTCAGGCATGCTTATATCTCCCAGCACAGAGTCCCTTTGAGCTTTACCTTGCTAGGTCCCCTTTTGTTTTCTAACAGGCAAACAGGCCTTCCAGCCTTTCCCTTTTCACCCCTCTCAGTCCTAGCTTTCAAAATCCCTGACATCTGCTCTTGCTAATAGCAATTATTCTCCTATCATTTCTTTTACCTATCTTCTCCTTCTTCTCAAGTGGATCTCAAAACTCCAATTCTTTTTTTGTGCTGCTTTTACCCGTCTGATGGCTGCTGATCATTAGACTGTTCTTAGTCATTCCTCAGTCCTATTTCTTCTTTGCACTTTTCCAGACTTCCAGTTGTCAAAGCACACCTAAAAAATGTGAAATGCGACACTCATCAGCCCCCAAAACTTGGGTGGAGGATCCCCATGCAATGTTAAGTCTAGACCTGCTGCCTTTTTTAGAGCAAAGCTATCTAATTTTTCACATTATCCCGCCACAGAAAAGCAGTGATGAGAAATGACAGTTAATGCTAAATGCTACAAACTTTACCAAGACAGCACTTTAGAGACAGCTAACCATACATCTATCCCTTGAACATAAAGACACACAGTGCTATACAGTGCATCCTTGAACCACACTTTATCATCATACTACACACTCGAATACTACTACATATAATTATTAATACAGAATGCCCACTGCAAACGTACCGAGTGCATTTGACCTTGGACTATCAAGTAATATACCAATTGTGGGCAATGTCTGAGTCTGTAGTGTTTTTTAGAGACAGCATTTGCACATTAATAAACTGAAAACTTGTTTACTGTGAGAATTTTCCAGTTGAACCATTATAGTTACACTGGCATTAGACATTTCCCTGTCACAGCAGCCCTGGGCAGGTTTTCTTATCAGAAAATAAAAGTGGATTTTTCCAGTTTGGCTTAAATTGCTTCCAAAGTACTTTGGTTTAAATTGTAAAAAAAAGTTCGGAATGAAAATGCCTACAGAGTGAGAAAAGCCATTAATGAATCTCACATTCTACCTACAATGGGTCTAGCTCCATCTGGAACATGGAATGAACAGAAGTGATCTACTATACTACTTTTTCACCTTTATAAGTACTAGGTAATGAGATGTCAAAGACCCTGAAGCCAAAGGGCAGCATTTTCAAGAGCCACTTCTTGTATTGCCATGAATACTGGGTTAAGCTGAAGTGGTCATCTGAAAACATAAAACTTTGTACTGTTTTATCAAGAACAAAATCCTTTGCTATCCTGCTTCTCTCCCTCCCAGTCCATCCTCAAACTTCTTGCAGAGCAATAGTGACTTGCAGAGCCACTCTGCCAGTTCTCCTTGCTATGCTAGAGGCTGGGGGGAAAGCAAGAAGATGTTCTTGACACTGAGCCTGTAGCAGTGCTTCCATGACAACAAATAAGATGTTACACGTTGGAACTCTGGTGTGATAAACTAAGCCTAACCAGGACTTGAAGAAGATGGCTAGTTTTTACAGAACACTGTTCCTCAGAAATGCTCAGGTTAAACTACAGTTTCTTTGCATATCCCAATACACTGTGCAGTACCTGGCGGAAAGAGGAAGGTGAGAGTGGCAGAAAACTTTTTCCCTATCTGGGCTCCACTGCCAGACCATCTTTAGGATTTTACAGCAATGGTTTCCACTAGCTGAAGAATGGGACAAATGACACCTCATGCAACCTGTCTGTTCACATCTGAAGACAATCTTCATTTCCAATTTACAGCATCCTATCCTGCCATTCAAAAATACAAGACCTTGTAATTTAAAGTAATTCAGCAGGTCCAATATTTGACCTCAGTACTATTCAGTCTGAGTATCAGTATCAGTATTCAGTATCTAAACCTCACTGAAAGTCAGGGGGATTCTGAGCATGGTGATACACAGTATGATATAGAAACTAAAGTGCCAGCTGGCGGGTTAATACATTTTGCCAAACTGATTTAGCACCTACCAGTCTACTAGTGAACTTATTTGAAAGAAACTGCTCGCTCTTAGCTATTGAATCTTCCATCCTAGATCGTATTGGACTGAACTCAACTACTTGTTCTGACAATAAGCTTTCTGGGGAGTAAGGAGTAAGGAACTGTGCCTGAGAGCATGCTCTAGTGGATAAACCTCTATCTGCTGGTCATGAGCTTTGGGCACTGTTTCTGACTATGTGACTTTTAGCATGCTGCTTTCTGGATTCCACCATCATATGTGTCATCTTTTGGGTAGCAAATACAGGTACTATTCCACTTTAGTGGTTGACGACAAGCTCCAATACCAGCTTCAGTCTGTACACACTCTTAAAAAGGTGGTTTTGCACAAGTTGTTGCATGTACCAAGAGAGATGACTTCCACCTGCATGACCCTGAAGGTTGGCCTGTGTTTGCATAATATGTCCCACCAGCCCTTAAGATTTCATAATGTATGCTCTTCTGAGCAAATGAATTAGCTCTGGACTCCTACAAGAGCAGATGGGTTGCAGGCAACCTTTCTTCTTTAAGTGACGATGTGGCATTTAACCACAGGTGTCCTACATCTGACAAGCCTGGTCAGGAACCTGTCAGACTTTAACCTGCATCTTCAGACAATACTGACACAGCTATTCTGAAGAGAAATACAGTGCACTCTCACTATATTAAATTTGTTCAGCTTTAGGCTGTACTGATGGTCAATACATTGTGCCCAGAACAATTTAGTTAGAGAAATCCTATAAAAAGAACTAACAATTTTAGCAACTAATCTTCCTCTGCACTTTTTACACTAGGAAGTTTATGCATAAGTAAAAACCAAAAAAATCCTGATAACCTGGCCATAACTAATTAAATTAAACTTCATATTTTTCATAAGAAGAAAAAAAAAAACAAACAGGTAACAACTACAGTAGTTAGGATAAAAGCTTACTAGATGTGTTTTGACCATGTTGATCCTGACTCAGCAGGTCACTGGACAGAACTGAAGAGATGTTTAAAAACATGGGATTTTCACAACAGAGTAACTGGAGTTTCTCATTCTCAGTGGGAAGGTCTACAGCTTTTATAATCACTGCGTATTCTAATACTGGTTGTCTGAAAATAATTAGGTCCATTAGCCATGTATCAGCATTTGCAGTTCTGATCTCTTGGCGCTTAACTATTCTAAAATCAGTTTTGCTATATCACCATTCAAAAAACCAGAGCTAATGAAGATGCTGGATAAAGAAGCACATTTCATAAATTATACTAACCTCAGGTAATCTGCAACACCTAAATAGACTTATAAAATGTTCTCCTTCTTTGCAACATACCCAGTTTTGGGTATCGATATTTTCACTTAGCTATGATATCACCTTTTACTTAGAATAGCATCTTTTATCCCAAAATGTGGTCATTCCACCTACCTGTAGGATGAAGCCAACTATACACAGTGAAGAAGAGAAACTATACAAAGCCACACAAAACATTATGAGAAGAAACTCAACCACAAGAGCAAGGAAAACAAAAATTTGGAAGAATCACATTATCTAGATTAGTATCTGGATAGTAAATTTGGGTTAGTGTTCTGTTCTCATCCATGGACAGAAAAGGACCCTGCTTTTAAATTTCAGTGAACAGATGGTGAAATCCCACTTCCTGCTACTTTCATGCTGGGAGAGTAACTCAATACTGCATCAGCCAGGAGACCAACACCTACAGAGCTGCAAGAACACACCACATGGAAACTGGCCTCTCCTTGGAGGTCTCCTAACCAGGACCCTTGCTATATTATTTAAAGAATATCACACACTCAAATTTGAGGTGGCTTTGGAAATTTCAGGCAGAAGCTGACGCACTGTGCTTGATTAGACTAACACAAGATAATATGTATATTTTTATGCGTTTATACTTAACTACAATTGCATTTTAGTGTCCTCCATGATAGGGACAGATTATATTTTGTCATTATTACCAGTGTAACCATACAGAGAAAGCCGTAACAAAGTTATGTTGCAGAAGAGATTAGTTAATAACCCACTAAATACTATTAAAAAAAGAAAAAAGGTCATTTCATTCAGGACTAATGTCATCAGTATACAGATCTCCCAGATTTGTGGTGGTTTGCATCAGCTTCAAAACAGCAATACAGAAAAGTGCACCAAAGCAGAAATCAAACCTGGAAAACTAGGCAAACCAAGATCATCTGCTCTGAGAACAGATAAAGCAAACATGTGAACACCAGTAATGTAATGCTGAAAAAAAAGGAGCTTTATACATCTCTGAAAAGAATCAGACACAATGGATTTTGGATACACCACAAAACAGGTATACAGGCTTACAGAGACTACTATGGGTTTTTAAGATCTTACATGTCTTAAGACCGGTCCTGAAAGGCTATGTGCTCTCTTCCATCCAGTAGCTTTAGGAGCTATTCATAGAATAGCACAAACTTACTTCTGTTGCAGTCTTATTGAAATAAAGAACAAATAAACCTGAAAAAAACAATTTCTGGGAGAAAGAATAACTCTGTTTTAAACTGTGCAATTTCTTTTTTCAAAAGGAAACTTTTTGGAAATAAAATATTTAAACAAGAGTGGAAAGAATCCAAACAATAAAGATTGTATTGTCATTGTGCTTCATTTTGTTAAGCAGGTGAAACATCAGACCCCTCCAGTTTTCATCTACTGCATATTTCAGTCGTGGAAAGTGTTACATCAGCATAGTCACCAGGTAAAGCTCCCGGTTTACTCTTAATGGACTTTCTTCAGACACTGGCACAGATGATGAGTGATTGTCCAACTCTGAAGCTATCAGAACTGAACGGATTTAGCAATGTCATAAACACCTCTCGAGGGAGTCACCTGGTGTTGAGAACTCACTTTACATGCCATGTTTCAAAATCAGGTTTAATGGATTTACATTAAATTCAAACCCACTTTAGAGCTATTATTTCTCCCTTTCAACCTTTTCACCCACTACTGCAACGTACTACAGCATATTTTATAATCACATGTTTGCAGGCCTGTGGTAAAGTAAACAAAACTTCAAAGGGTTATTATTTAAAGACTCTGTATTATGGCCATAGGCCTGACTGTTTTTCTTCCTCACCACCCCTTGGGTCCAAAGCACATAATCATCCAGTAATTGAACTGAAATGTCTAAATGGCTAGATCCCCTGAAGGACATAGGTAGTTAGCAGCAAAGAAAGTAAGGGACGTTTTAAAAAACCCTCATGGCATTTTCCTGCACTACTTAGAAACACGGTGTAAATGTAACTGACCCGGACCTGATGGGCTTTTGCAGAGAACACAATAGTGCATAGATATTTCTGGGCTTGTAACTAAAGATTAAATGTCGAACTGTGCTGTATTTGAAAGTGAAGATCTTACATTTAAATTACTTTCAGAAGAATTGAGAAAAAGGAACAGAAATATATATACGTACACAGTAGTATATATAACACAATAGTATCACTAATACCATGTGAAAGCAAACCCCTCTAGGTCCTCATATTTAATAGCCCCTCCAAAAAGTGTAATGGATAGCAGATCCCAGGTTTTCATACACTGTAACTGTCAAAGCACTCAGGAGATAGAGAAGTGAAGGCTCTGACAGCTCTCTTTTACATTCTAAATGGCATCTGCATTCAACAGAACAGAAATAAAGATTAAGGGAAACACCTGATATGATAGCACTCAGCTTACCTCAAAATGCAATATTTAAAAAGTACAGAGAAACACAGGTCTGCCTTCTTGTACTGTAAGTAAAAACTGGTGTCAAAGCCTCAGAGGTCTTCACCACTGCCAGAAAGGCAAGCACCGCAGCATTCAACAGACTGCAGGGGCAGAAGCCACAGCCTCTGACTATGTAAGTGTTGAAATCAAAAGGTGTTTTGTCGGAGAAGGAAGGGAGGAGACGGTCTTTGAACACACACAGAAAATGGCTACGGGTACAGTCATAGAGCATAGGGAAACTGACTTGGTTGAAACCTTTGCAGCCCCTTCTTGTACCTCAGTGAGGAGCAGAATGCCCCTCACTAATTGCCGGTGCCCCACTGGTTCTGTACCTTTCGCAGCGCACACCTACTGCAAATCTCTTCTGAGAGGTTATCACTATTACGGCTTCGAACGAAACACGTCAGCATCCAGATCACGAGAGATGATTTCAAATAGATTTTTGCTGGTTGATTATATAAACGATGCCTCTTACAGCTGGAATAACACCTCAAAGGCAATATAATGACGACATGACAATGTATGTAAATCAAGAACTGCATGTGGGTTTATTTTACACTTGAGAAAACAGTGGATTTAATTGTGTGAACCAAAATGTACTGTACAATATTAATGATAAAACATCAAAATGTATAATTCATAGTGCATTGCTTGCTTTATTTTTATTTATTTATTTTTTTTTGTCAGATAGTTCCTTTACGTACATGCATCTGGAAAGATGCAGGTGCCAGTAAAATTCCTCTATTTATATCAAGCTGCAGGAACTAAATTTTATTCAAAAAGTGTGGTTTTACATTATATACACAGAAATTGAATATAAAATGACAATATAAAAAGTTAAAAGAGAAAGCATACAGCCAGAAGGTACAAAGAAAGTTGAACAGTTTAAAATGGTACGATATGTAACATGTATTTTTTTTAAGCTGATGCTGGCAATTTACAAGGAACAGAATCCAACATTTGCCCCATTTTTTTTGTTTTCATTTACCAATGCAGCACACTATAGAAAGGTCAGCTTGTACCAAAGCTTAACATTTGTAAATAACTATAAACTGCAGTATTTTACAGAAAAAAAAAAAAAAAAAAGGAAAGAAAAGAGCATTTTTACATTTGTTTTAAATAACAGCTTGCATACTTTTTTTTTTTTTTGCCAAAAAGTGGCAATTCTCAGCATCCAGAGGGTTTGGGCATAGTGGCAACTTGGTTTGCTTTTTTTTTTAATTATTATTTAACTTATACAGTTGTGGCTTCCTAACCCCTTGAGTACTACACAGCTCTCCTTCTTCCAAGGACTGCATGCACAATATCTTCACAAACCAGTTCTGCATTAAAAAAAAAAAAAAGAAGCTCATTCATTTAAAAAAAAAAAAAAGTCCTGCTTCCGACACAGCTTTTATTTGAATGAAATGCCTTTAAGCCTTTTGTTTTGGTTTGGTTTGGTTTTCCTTATTTACTTATTTCGTCACTGGGAAAGGCACAGAAATGCTATTACAGTTCTCAGAGGGTTAAAACTTGACACTACCAGGTTCTGTGACCTTTATTGTCATGGCAACTTTGTAATTTTAGGATGTCTCTTTATCATTGTTCTTTGTGTCTTTCTTTACGGCTAAATTAATGTCTCTCAATAGTGTCTCCCACTATATTCTACAAAAGATAGCTTAACATCAAGGACAGATGTAGAAAATAAAGGTCAGACTTTGACTCACAAAAAATAAAAACAGAAACAAAAAATAACCATGCACAGACAAAGAGCATATAAATATAACTACAAAATAAGTGTAAGAAAACCCAAGGTCCAGATAGGCAGTTCAGCAACAAAAGTAAGACTGATTTCAGAGGCTCAGGTCAGGCCTAGTGCAGTACTATGAAGAAGTTTAGTGCAATGTTCCTGTGGTCACTTGCATACCTGGCTGCTTACCTGGACGCTATAGTTTTTCTAACTCAGTTACATAGATCAGATGGTCCTCTGGGGACTTGCCATGTGTTTTACTAAGGTGCAGTTTGACTGCATGCTTGCTTGCAAAAGTTCGGTTACAGAGCTTACATTGGAATGTGGAGCCTAAGTCCTCCTCGGCAATTCCAAGTGAGCCCAAAGTCTTGTTTGCGAGGACTTTTGAAACATTCTGCTGTTCTTGAATCTGATTAAGTGGCAACTTTGACAGATCCTTCAAACTAAACCCTAGATGTGTCTCTAAGTGACTTACGTATGTAGAAGCAGTCCTGAACTGAGAGGCACAATCATTGCAAAAGAAAACAGGGTGTCCTGTGTCCAAGTTCTTTAAAAATTTAGTTCCACCTGTCCTCCTTAACTGATACTTCACATTGGCCAGCCAGTGGCTAATTGTGGTCATGGAAAGACCAGTAAACTTAGAGATGTGTACCCGCTCTTGTGGACCTAGGTCCGACATAATGTATTTGCCTTCTGGGGTCTCCCTCAAGCTGGAAGCAAATTGGGCTTGAAGGATCAGAAGATGCTGAGGGTTCCAGTTGGACTGCCTGCCCTTCCTCTTGTGTACTGGTGACAGTTCATCCAGAGCTTCCTCAAAACTGCTCCCGTCAGCATCAGACTTCTCTGACACAGTAGATGGAGTTGAAGACTTGGGTGTCAAACGCCCCGTGAGGTTCTTCACCATATCGGAAATATCCAGCAGGGCACTCTCCCTAAGCGGGGATGAAGCAGAGTCAGCCACACTGGAAACAAGAGGCTTGTTTTTGGACTTGGTTAAATCAATAGGTTGATCACTGTTCTCATAGTAATACCGGTCAATAGCATCAGCCTGTTTGACTGGTGTGGTCGGGTAAATGGGTTTGTCCAACATGCTGTTGCTAATTTTGTACAGCATGGCCAAAGGGTCCAGAGAGGGGCTTACTGGCTTAGAAATTTTGCCTAAGTGGGTATTCATAATGGACTGTAAAGCACTCAATGGATTAATGAAGGATGGCTCAGGTGAATGATCTGTGATAATTCCTAAATTGTTACAGCCATTTGCAACCTTTGTTTTAAGTGGCTCTGTACCGTTTGGCGTATGTGCTTCTGATGGACTATCCTTTTTGACCTTTTGAACTTCTGACTCAGAGCTCTTCTTCAGCTGCTGTTTGTTATTCATTTCTTCTGCTTTTGGGAAGTCCTTGTTTTCTTTAGCAGCAGGTGACGTAGGTTTGACTGGAGAACTCTTCTCTTTCTCCAAAGGCTTTTCTTCCTTCTTTACATTGATTTTACCTGTAACTTTCTCCACTAGTTCTTCCATAGCAGATACATTGCTCTTGTGAGGTGGGGGTGTGAGATTGCCCGGGGAATGGATGAGTGCGTTGTGTTCTGATGACAGTGATTTTACACTGCTTGCGTAAGATGGCTGCATTTGAACACTCTGCACTGTTGGCTGAAGGGGTTTGACTGTTCCTGGGAGCTGGTAAGCTGCATGAATACTGGGATACCCTCCCCAGGAAGGGGCTCCATTCTGAGCTTTGCTTATAGCTGTTGTCACTGTGTTCTCCAGGGATTTCAGTATGTCTATTCCGCCTTTGGGACTATCATCTAGGTCCTCCTCTCTGAGGTATTGGTACAAAGTTGTTGGCTCAAATTTCTCTGTAGAGTCCTCATTCTCTTCTTTAATCTTTTTTTCTGTTTCAGTGACCACCACCTTTTCCTTCTCTAGGTCTTTCTTTTCCTCCGAGTTTGTGGAGCCCGCTGGGGAATCAGGCTGCTTTTTAATGTTGGAGGCTGGTAGCCTTGTGTGGGTAGTGGGTGGAAGAGGTATAGACTGTATCTTCTCCTCCACCACAGGGTCCAACACTAGCTGTTTGCCTTTTTTGGAAGCAGAATTGGTCACCTTCAGGAAATGACCAGTGACCATCATGTGAGCAGTGAGCTGCTGCAAAGTGTCATGGGAACTGCCACATTCCATGCATTTCAGTATTTGGGCTTTGCGTGCCTCGAACTGCCAAGTGTAGCTAGCACCATTTTGATAGCCATAGCGGTTGTTTGGAGTCACGTAGGGATTGGCAGTTTTCTGATCCTTTGCAGACTCACCCAGTGAAGCTTCTGCAGTGATCCCTGTTGGCTCAGGTGAACAGGGTGAAGCTAAGTCCTGAAGTGCTCGCTTTTTGGTAGAAGGGACCAATTTCGTGATGGCTGGTACTGGCTCCTTCAGAGGCACTTTCTGGTAATGCTTTGTTTTTATCATATGGACACTGAGGTCTTGCAAAGACTCAAACGAATGCCCACAGTACATGCACTTCAGCACTTTCTGGGCATCCTCTTTGCCTTCCATTTCCATAAGTGATCGTTTTCTAGGCTTTGACCACCGTTTAGTCTTATCAGCTTCTTTATCTCTGTTGTCATCGCGGTAATGTCCAGTTTCATTCATGTGCACTGTTAGCTCCACCAGTGTGTCATAGGCTGCACTGCAGTCTTTGCATCGGAACTTGCTAGCACCGGTGAACACAGACCCATAAAGTTTATTGTTTTGCCGGTAAAGCTGTACTGTGCTGAAAAGACTAGGCTCTGGGAGAAGTCCATATGATGAGGTCTGCTGCAAAGTTTTAGCTAATGCAGCTTGGTGCCAGTCATATCCTGAGCCACCACTGTTATTATTACTGTTACTAGTATTACTGGTAGTTGTACTGGTGCTAGTGTTGGTACTGGTAGTACTAGTATTCTGGGAAATGGCATTGGTGTCGGTATTGGTGGTGTTTTCATTCTGGCTGATTCCATTGTTGCTGGTGGTTGGATTGGATTTCTTTAAGTCCAAAGCTAAACTGGACCAGCAAGTCTCTGAAAGCAAATTTGCATACACAGCTTTTATTTGTGCCAAGCTGTCCTGTGGATAGGAAACATTGTCTGTGCACTGAGGATCCTCTTTCTCTTCTTTAGAGGAAGTGCTTTTGAAATGGGCCAGCTGATCGCTGTTTTCACTAAACGGCGAACCATAGCCTGCATCCTGATTAGTTGCAGTGCTGACTGGGGAGTTCTGGTAGCTTTGAGCCTCTTTGATCTCCGCTTCTTCATTGCACAAATACTCATTCTCCTGGATGTCCAGAGACAGCCCATCATCTTCCACGCTGTCTTCATCTATTTCTGCTGCTTTCAATTCCTCCTCAGGAACATATGCTAAAATACAGGAGAGGAGATGGGGGGTGGGGGGGGGGGAAAAGACAAAGTTATCAAACACGCACATTTTACATTGCTGTCTTCTGTACTAAAAGCAGTAAGCATGAAGACAAATTTTGAAGATATATCCAGAAACCAAACTCACCATCACTCACACCCTCCTCCTTTAAATCCACATACTTTGTCATGGTTACAGTTTGATATCACTGATACCAAAGAATAAACTTTGACTTCAGGGGTAAAATATGTGCCAGGACCAGAGCAGATACCATAATATCAAAACCAAAATCAAACAAAGAGCCTACCAAACTAGTTTTTATCAACTTAAAAAATGACCTGATACTGAGCTATATCTACTGTGCTACGTATGTATGTGTAATATGTTGCAGCTGACCTACACCCCTCAGACCAAGGCACTCAGAATCACTGGCTTGACCAACTCCATCTTGTCAGTTCTGTCTTTTCTTGCAAACTGGCTTTAGCTACAGCTTCAGGGGCCATTTCTGTGCCACTGACACCTGACTCTAATGAAGTTATACAGGGCAAATGTGTCAGGTCAGCTGCCTGTACTAGGTCCATCTGAGACCAGTAGCAAATGTTAGAGATTAATTTTTGGAAGCAACAAACAAAAACCTTGAGACCTTGATCGCAGCTTGATTGCTGGCATATGGAAAATATAAAACTTTGCTATTGCATTCCTACCCATGAAACTATATGATCTCACCAAACTATGTGTTTATCTATATCAAACTATTTGTTAAACCAGCAAATGTGATATTCATGAGCAGATGGCCATTACATCGAAACACATTTACTCCAAGGGCCCAGTTCACAGAAGTGGCTTACTAGTACCTAAGTGATAAATGTATATTTCCATTGCAAAGCAGAAAACATAGTTGTACACATTTCCCTCCAGTTCTGTAAAAGAAGCTTAAAGAAATCACAATGCTAATGGAATGTAGATCATTTGTAAGAATGTCAAGGTAGAAAACATGGATTGTGAACAATTTTCAGTAATTGAATAAAAAAGTGCCGCCTTGTCAGGTGAACTCTGCAGCAAGTGATGCTGAAACGTGTCCTGTGTCCTTCCACTGTACAATACTGAAAGAAAGCCAGAAAAGAGGCTCTTCTGCTCTTATGTGATACGAAGAAAATATGTATTATCATGTTAACAAAGCTGAGGTCTTCTTCAATTGGGGGGAGCATAAGTACAAGTTGAACTGCTTTTTGTACACAGTTGCTAATATATTCTGAAATGTCTTTTCTGAAAAATAAAAAGAATCTTCTTCCATTGTAATATGAATCATCTTTTTTTTTTTTTTTTTTTAAGAAAAGTAACAATATTACGGTCAGTACTGCATTATGTATTCACCTTTGTAATTCAGTCCTAAATGCAGCCCCTAATTACTTCAGCCTGATCTTTTAATATGAAGCAGGAAAGTAGTCCATCTAATACTGGGCTTGTGCTGAACCTTAAGATGCCCACTGCATGTTTCATCTGTCCTCTACGCGTCAAATTTTTCATAAGATAATTTGATCTTTTAGTTTTTAAAAAAGTGCTAAGCAGGGCCCAATTCCTTACAGATACATCAGCCTCAGGTGCTTTTAACATGCTTAAAAGGATAGGTGAGTACCAAGCACAATAAAAGTCACCACAGAAATAATCCTGGAGCCAAAGGCCAGAAAGATGCCAGAAAAACATTATAAAACCAGAAAAAAACTATTCTCAAACAGGTGTTTAGTTAAAAAATGAAGAATAAAATACAGAAACAGTCAAAGAATTAAGGCGGCAGTCAGCCTCCCTGTCTCGCAGCAATGCTGCTGTTAAAGCACTCTGCAGATATTTGAGCATGGTAGTGCCGCCGCAGTTTGAACTCTAGGTATGTAAGCAGAATTCAATCCCACAGCTACAGTCTAGGATCTCTTAGCCTTCTCATTCAACACGCCTGTTTGTGGTCATTTCTAAAGGCAAAAGACAATACATTTTGAAGTTTCAGATAAATAAAGAACAGGTAAAGAGGAACATGGTTTCTGATTTTGAAATTACTTTGAAATAGGAAAAAAACCCTCTGAGACCTAAAATGCATAACAACGGGCAGTTACCATCTGGTATTTTTATTTAAAAAACAAAACAAAAACAAAACAAAAACCAAAACCACCCCAAACCAAAAACAAACAAACAAACAAAAAACCCAAAAAAACCACCAAAAAACACCAAAAAACAAACAAACAGACAAAAAAAACCCACACCAAAAAACAAACAAACAAACAAACAAACAAACAAAAAACACCAAAAAAACACACAAAAAAACCCACCCAAACCCAATGGAATAATGATCAGCAGAGTCACCAAGTACAAGCCGAAAACTGAGGGGACATGCATTCTGGGCTTTTATGAACAGCTATCCTCTCACTAACTTCAGCGCAACCACGCCAATTTCCTCTAATTTTCACAACCCAATACTTTTAATAACTATATATAAAAAACTGTTGTAAGATGCTGGATGTTTCTAGAGTTGATACAGCATTTTGTAAGAATCCATGTGAATTAACTGCTTACATCTCTTTACTTAATCCTAAATTGCATAAACATATATTTTTATAATTGCTATATATAACCATTTAAATATCTGCTTAAATAGAAACTGTACATGATCCACTGCTGTATCTTTTATTTTCCTTTATTTATTTATGATGGTGTGTTTTCTCTAGTCTCATATTTTTGCACTTTACCATAAAAAAATAAAAAGGAGCTAAACTACACAAAAAAAACATCAAAACCACATGTAATGTCTGTGTTAAAATGTCAAAGAAAAGAAACTGTTAGGGTGAAATATCCATCTTTACTTACTTTTCCTGCTCTTCGGTTTTGCTGAGACTACTAAACAACTGAGCTCACTCCCTTACCAACATATTCTGCAATATAAGAGCTAAGAATGTACAATTGGTCAGAACTATGATTTTCTACGATTTCGGAATTTAAGCCAGTTTCTAATAAAAACATGAATTTGCATGATGTGCACACCCACATGTCTGTACAGTTATCTGAAATCACACAAAGAAATAATGTTTCTTAGCAAAAAAGAGAGTAATTTATCTGTAATGTTTAATTTCTATCACTGCAATCAAAAAGACTTTAACTCCTTTAGTTATCATAGAATACAAACAATACGTGTTCATTTAAGACTACTAATGCTTATGAGATGAACAGCAGTACACTCAACATATGGTATTTTGCAAGGTCAGTGCAATTCTCTATCTGAAAAGCTTTCTGTAAGAGCTAACACAGAAGCAAACAAAATGAAGAATGTTAATTTCTAAAAACATGTATGTTTTACTAAAATTCTCACAGAAATTTGACAAATAAGTAAACTTCAGAATTTTAAATAGAGCAAAAGTATTCTTATTATAATTACTTGCAGGGACAAGTAATATTATTCTATCTTAAATAAAAGCATGAGACATTCCGATTCTCCCTCTAAACTATAATAGGTAGATCAACAGACAGATTTCAGACAGCATATCTTTCTATGACTGAGCAACTCTCAGCAATCTTCTCCAGATAATCCTGCATCTGCAAAGACTCTGCTGTCTTACACATGTCCCAAAACCACACAAAAATATCAAGAGCAGATATAAGCAGTGATCCTCTTCAACAAAAACTATATCCAAAGCAGAAGAAATTACAGAACATAGCATCAGCTTTTTTCTTCCTTCTCTGTGCACGGACAGACTGAGGCAAATGCAAGGTGGAAAAGGAGGAAAAAGCTTCAAATTCCAGACAACTAAAAATTAGGGGAAGCAGTTTGTATTTCTTTTCTTCTTATTAAGTCTTGCTATTATTTTTTGCCTATTAAATGTGCCTTCTGGATGCCAATGCTTCCCCATAGATATACTGTCATCTTTGAGCAGTGTTAAAAGCTGTGCATTCTAATCTAAGTGGACATGAGATGCTATATATTGTACATGTGAGTAGCACAGCACATTGTGTTTGCTTCAGTGAGAATATTTACACTATAAATACACATCCATTGTTTGAAAAAGCAGACAGAGATCTGAAATGCAAGGATGTGGTTAAAAATATAAATATTCTCACATAAAACCTTTCCACAACCTTGGACCAGTGCTTTTGAAGGAATCTATCTCTACAGAGGTATTGTTTTCCATTCAAAAAGGGATTCAGCACTGAATACATTATTTTGAAAGGGACCAAAAGTAATAACTGTATTTTAACAGTCTATAAAATTAAATGTGGTAAGCTCTTCAAGACCCAATTTTAAATCCTCCAAATACACAAATTTATTCAGAAGAAACACCTTTGTATTGAAGGCCACAGTTCACTAAAGGAATTAAATACTGAAACAAATTTTCACTGAAATAAACATTTCATATTTTCAACAAATAGGGATAGGTTTACGTTTGCAATTCTTCACTAAATCAGGGCCTTCTCTGAGACTAAACAATAGTGGCACAATGTGAGTGTTCACCATTCTTCA